>NW_007252327.1:339291-377267 GCF_000164805.1 Carlito syrichta
AATAAGACTACCAAGAAAGCCACAGCACATTTTAATATACACTTTTACCATAAAACAATCTTGCCATTGGTATGCTGCTTATGACACTCATTTTAAAAACACATAAGATCTGTAGGCATTTTGAGAATTGACTTTGGGGAAAACCAGAATTTCATAAGCTAGTCTATTTACTCAATCTATTTGTAACAAACTCTTTAATATGTTTTTTAAAATGAGAGACTGTGATTGAATTTATTTATTCTACAAAAGAACCAACACTAAATTTCTGGTCATTAGTTGAAGCTTTTCCTTAAAAAAAGAAACATTTATCAGAAACACTATTCGTTTATGTATCACTGTGGAAGGACATAATCCTTTTTTAAACCAAGTCTTTTTATTATATGCCTCTCTTCTCAGTTATCTTACTAGATCCCTTATCTCAGTGGTATCTTAAGGCACTTCTAGGTGCACAAACCTTTTGGTGGTCTTTTGCACACGTGTCAGAACAAGTACTTATACCAGGAAGCTGTTATGTTTAACATATATTAATACACACTGGCCATGTCTGTCCCTTTGCCACAGTAAAGTATGGAAAAGAAACTATTGTTTCGAAGGCCATGAGTTCAACAGCAGGGTTTGCCAAACCCTTGGGCTGCGAGCTGGTACTGGTCAGTGACCTGTTAGGAACCAGGCCTTACAGCAGGAGATGAGTGGCTGGCAAGCGGGACTCCACCCCCTGTCAGATCAGTAGAGGCATTATTAGAGTCTCATAGGGGCAGGAACTCTTGAACTGCACATGCACGGGATCTAGGTTGGGCACTCTGTATGAAAATCTAATGCTTGCCGGGCTCGGTGGCTCAGCCTGTAATCCCGTGCCTTTGGGAGGCTGAGGTGAGTGGATTGCCTGAGCCCGCAGGTTCGAGACCCGCCTGGGCAGCGAGACCTCATCTCTACAATAAATCAAAAAATCAGCTGGGCGTGGCAGCACATGCCTATAATTCCGGCTACTCGGAAGGCTGAGGCGGAAGGATCGCCGGAGCCCAGCAGGTCAAGGCTGCGGTGACCGGGAGCGGCCACTGCATTCCAGTCTGGGCGACAGAGTGAGACTCCAACTCAAAAAAAAAAAAATCTAATGCTTGATGATCCTTCCCATCCACGGAAAAACTGTCTTCCACAAAACTGGTCCCTGATGCCAAAAAGGTTGGGGACTGCTGCTCTACTGCCAAAGTTTGTACATTCAAAAGTCTACCAAAGCCAAGTAGGGAGAAAAATCTTAAATTATCTTTTGCTAACAGTCATAGACTTTGCACAAAATTCAACCCTTGAAGAAACATGTTGTCCAATCTTCTTGAAATACTCTTGGGTTACTTTTACTTCCCCATAGGTAAGAATATGGATACAAAGAAATGCTTCACTATTCTCACACAAGCTCCAGTACAGTACAACTGTTAGGATAATATGAACTGATATCCTGTCTCAAAATTGGCAAGGTAATGAGGAGCGGTGGGAACTACGTAGAACTGGAGAGCTCTTAAACTCTCCACTTAAGGAGTCAGTTGTAACAGCTTCAGTTAATTGTTAACATCAAGAAATGAAGGTCTAGTTTGGTCTTACCTTTTGTTTTGCCAAAGGAGCCAGACATTTTTATATGAAAGTTCTCAATTTTGGAGTCTAACAAAAACATAGATCTTTGTCCAAACACATCCTGCAGTGTGTCTGTGAGTCACCAGCTTTATGTGAATTATTATATGATTAATGATATTCCCATTATACGTAGATGGCCCCCTCTTTTCATCCGTAATTGGGTGATGTAAAATGGTTTCTTGGGAAGCACAAAGCCCTCTGCCTTTTCTTTTTTTTTTTTTTTTTGAGTTGGAGTCTCACTCTGTCACTCAGACTGGAGTGCAGTGGCCGCTCCCAGCCACTACAGCCTCGCCTGCTGGGCTCCAGTGATCCTTCCGCCTCAGCCTTCTGAGTAGCTGGAACTACAGGCGCACGCTACCACGCCCGGCTAATTTTTTGATTTATTGTAGAGATGAGGTCTCGCCAAGTTGCCCAGGTCGGTCTCGAACCCGCGGGCTCAGGCAATCCACTCACCTCAGCCTCCCAAAGGCACGGGATTACAGGCTGAGCCACTGAGCCCTGCTTGCCTTTTCAAAAAAAGCATTTTTTTCTAGGTCATGGGATATCTGCAAGGTTAATTTTAGCTACTAAGGCTCAATTCTTTCATTTAAATCTAGTCTTATTTGGGCTTATTACTACTAAATGTTTCCTATCTCAGACATTTACTCCTATACCATTGGTTCCATCATCTCTGTCTACAAAAATGATTATATTATCCTCTCCAACTAAAATACTTTGCCCTCAATGATTAAAAGCTACTTTGAACTCAATTGCTACCTTTCTTTCTCTTTCAACTCAGTTATTACTTGACATCTTACAATCTTTCACTCCAAGAAAAACTGTTTTTCTGATATTATCAGTGACTCCAAGTTGCCAGATTCAACTTGAGTTCTGTTTTAGCAGAACTCATTTTCCTCAAGCTCTGTAAAGAAACCCACCATACTGATCACTCCTTCACTTTTGTACTTGCACTTATATCTACTGATTTAATATTCATTTTATAAAACTCCTAAATTCTAGAAGAGAGAAACAGATTAAAAGCCCATATTTCATTCCTGGATGAAATTTTATACAAAGAAAAAGTATAAAAATCAGGCAAAACTTTAATCAATGTTTAATTACCTAACCTGACAGTTATGATCTCATATTATCAAGTACCAAATTAAATTTCCAGTTCTAGCACCTACATCTCACCCAACTTAAATATGCCCAGTGGTCTGCAAAATTCATTTCTTTCTATGCTGTTGCTTCTACCTTTATCCCTGCTGCTACCTGAATTCCACCTATCCCTTGGCACCATCTCTAATGCCATCTCTTATAGGACTGGGCCCCTGATTGCCTCAGGATGAGGCATCATCTCCTCATATGAATTGCAGCATTATGTATGACACTCATCAGACAGTGATTTCCACATTGTCTTCCACTGGCTGTGTATCCCCTCATCATGTAACTCAGGGATCCCCAACCCCCGGACCATTACTGGTACAGCCCATTAGGAACTTGGCTGCACAGAAGGTGAGCAGCAGGTGAGTGAGAGAAGCTTAATCTGTATTTACAGCCACTCCCCATCACTTGCCTGCCTTCTGTCAGATCAGCAGCAGCATTAAATTCTTATAAGCGCGCGAACCCAATTGCAAACTGTATATGTGAGGGATCTAGGTTGCATGCTCCTTATGAGAATCTAATGCCTGATGATTTGAGGTGGAGCTGAGGCTGTGATGCTAGTGCTGGGGAGTGGCTGCAAATACAGATTAACATGAGCAGTGAGGTTTGAATGCACAGAAATCATAATAAATTTTTGCTTGCAGACTCTTATCAAAACCCTATCAGTGAGTGGCAAGTGAGTTGATGTACTTTAATTGCACAGCTGCATCTGGTAGCAGGCTTTAAGTCAGAATCTAACACTTTTTTTAGTCTACACATGGCCCGCCCATTATTTTATTTACCTCTTCCACCTGAGCCTCTTTTTTTAAATGGAGAGTTGTATAATTATTTTATTATATATTATAATGTAATGCAATAATAATAGAAATAAAGTGCACAATAAATATTATGTACTTGAATCATCCCGAAACCATGTCCCCCACCCTCCAGTCTGTGGAAATACTGTCTTCCACAAAACCAGTCCCTGATATCAAAAAGGTTGGGGGGACAACTCCTTTGGGTCCCCTCCCACTGTGGGAGCTTTTCTATCCCCTCAGTAAGTCCTGCTTTCAAAAACAAAAACAAAAACAAAACAGGTTGGGGACCACTGGTTTAACTGACTATAAGCCCTCAAAGTCAGAGGAAGGAGGTACCATTCTTTCTGAAGCAGAATCATGCAGTAGTCTGTCTATCTCTTCACCCTACCCTGTATCTAAGCTCTCAGGTAGTCCCTCACATTGACCCTGGCTAGACCATGAGGCTTGTTTTGGCCAATGAGGTATCAGCAGATGTTATGCTGACCAGCAGAGGCTCCAAAAGCATGTACACACTGAAGATTGCTTCCCCTTGCTGGGACCCTGCGACCACCACATGGGCTAGCTTCGTGAAAAATGAAAGACCACATAAAACAGAAACAAGCTCAACTACCTGAGTCCTCCCAGACCAACCAGATCCTGGCCAAGATACATGACTGCATAGACACACCATGCTAAAAAACCAGGCTGCTGACCACAGAATCAAGAGAAGAAATACCTGCTGTTCTAAATCACTAAGGTTTCCATCAATATAAGGGGAGATGTCAATCAGTATATGAGGTATCACTTGGTATTGTTCTAAAATGAGTAAAGAATTAATGACATTTAAAAATCTCTCTCATCATCCAATTTTTACCCAGATTTTCTCTAGTCTAGAAACTGAAATTCTCCATATTTCTGCACAGTGTTTTTTGGTTTGTTTTGTAAAATGAAAACTCAAATGGCAGCAAATATTAAAAATAGAGTACAGTGTTATAACTACATAGATGTGGATATGAATCCAGGATGCAGCATTTACTATCTTAGATCCTTAGGCGAATACTACAAACTCTCTGGGCCTCGGTTTCCTTTTCACAAAATAAATACAATACCACCAACCTCACAGTATTAAAGATAATATATATTCAGTACTGAATATAGTATCTGGCACATTTCTCCAGTAGCCAGGGAATATTATCATCATGTATATAAATACTGATTTTAAAATAAGGAGGAGGAAGCAGTTGACCTCTAAAAGTGTGTTTCTACACCATTTCCTCTCCCCACTACACACAGAGAATGTGTAAGGACACCTACACATGGCAAGGGTGGGAAGTGTAGGAAGTGAAATGTACGTGAATATAATTTTGATGATTTTAACAATTTCCAGATAATTTTGTTTTTGTTTCTAACATTCTCTGGCACCTCCAAACTGGAAATTTTTCCTTCCAGTATAGATTTAAAAATTAATTGTAAGGCTAAACAGTATTTGGGGCTGTTTAGTCAATGGTTATTTAGGACGGTTATGGAAATAATAAATCAAAATAAAACATAATCAGAAAGTTAAATGGAAAACAAAAATTATTTAGGTTTAAATAATTCACCATTAGCCAGGTAACTTATACACATCCAGATACTGTTAATTAAATAAAATTACTTGATACCAATAGGATGCTTTTTCATTCTGGAAATAGGTAATGGTTTACAAAGGTACAGCATCTGAAAAGTTTCTTGAAAATCATAATCAAAGCATACTAAGTAATCCTTTGTGTCCAGCCCATTGAGCCTGTTTAAGATAAAGGTTTCATGCCACCCCACGAATCTCAGGGCGTGCTAAGGCAAAGATGCTCACTTAAGATCCAACCAGGTAATAAGTTTGAAGAAAGCAACAAAAAGAAAGAAATCCTCTTCCATGACCAAGTGCTCACCTATATAGGTTCCACTGTTGTTACCAGCAAGGCCAGCATCTTCTGGATGGAGTGTAAAAGCATACAGAACAAAAGCCAAGAAATAAAGCAGAACAGTTAGAAGCCCAGCCACAGATGCAAAAACACATTACTTAAAACAATTATGTAAAGCACAGCATAGACAGCCCTCACAATGCCATCTTAAACATAAAACATCTTGTTTTATATTTAAGTTTAAAGTAAAATTTTGAACACCATGCGAGGTTTTTGTTGTTTTGTTTTTTCACCCCCTTCCAAAGATTCCTTGATGCAGCTCTGTGAAAATTATAAAACTTATCTGAGTGGTTTATACTTTTGCAGTTAAGAAAATCATGCTGCTTGATCCCCCAAAGTAAACTTATTTTTATAAATCAGGCTCTTTGATAACAGGTAAATTATAGCACTTATTTTGGCTCACTGGATTAGACAGAAAGGTTAAGATTTTAAAATACCTTTTTGACTTATAATAAGAGATTTCATGCGTGGAAGGAATAATACTGCTATTTTTATTTTGTTTTGTTTTTGAAAAAGAAAATATAAAAATATGCTTAAAGTAAGCAATGTGCTAGTTATTTCTGGGAATTAAATGAATACTGGGTTATACACATCTTAAACACTTCATATAAGTAGTGCAGTACTTATTATTTTAGGTCTCTTTCTTCTGGAAATAACAGCACAAACTGCACAGAAATCAAATAGTTGAGAAGGTTATCCCTTCATCCTTACAATCAAAATAAGTCTGCCAATATATTTGAATAACATTGTTTTCTTCATTCACCTTTATTTGAGGCTACTTACTACTGACAGATAAAAGCATATTATTTCAGATTACATACTATATTTCTACTACATGAAGCAAAAAAAAAAAAAGTACATTTCTTTCTAAAACAAAGTCCAACCACAATTTTTGATACTGTAATGTCAAGATAGAAGTTTGGATGTCTAATACTTATAAACTGCTTGCTATATTCAATCTAATCCTATACATATGTGCACTAAATAAAATGACTAGACTACGCAGGGAAACTTTTATACATGTACCTTTAATTTCCTCTGAGAAGCACAAAGAAAAATGAGAAGGAAAATGATTAAATGGGCAGAAAATACAATTAAAGTAGAAGATATTTCATCCAAGAAAAAAAAAATCCACCTACCACACTCAACTGTTTCCTCATCTTAGAAATGCCAAAAGAAAACACAAATGTATTTTAAATGTTTCAAAATTATAAGTCAGCAAATAAATAGAATTGATGAAAAACTACATTTTAGACTGCACTGCAGTCTTATTCTAAAAATAATACATACACTTAAATAGTCAAAGCACAGTACACATATAGCCTACTAAATAACCAATAGGAAAAATAATCAGAAAAAAATCAGCATTTTTTAATACCTTCAATAAAGGGATTTCATTTATTTTCATAGAACAGTTTTGTTTGTAAATCAATTTGTTCAATACTTTGAAGAAATTTCATGATAAAAATTGTGAAAAGAAAAAAATGATTTTATAAATAAGAAACGTTACTCCAGTCAGAATGGCCATCATCAATAATTCAGAAAATAGAAGAAAAAAATGTGCTTAAAATATCTAAATATCATATAGATTTAACAATATCCTGACAACTATCAACTTACTATGCATATGAAATGAGTCAGGTAGTAGAACCATTCATTTTCTTCCTGTCTATATTATATTTGATGAAAGGCATTTTAAAAAGTCATCCTGAACAATTTCTAAATGACAAATAGAATAGCAATTTAAAAGTTAAGTATAACTTAGAAGAGTCAGTTTGAGTTAAGAATTGGAATAGTATTGGCAACATAATAGAAGGAAAATCTAACCATGTTCCAAGGTGAAACACATTTTGCTACATGACCTTATAGAGTAAACTGTGATCACAGCAGCCCTCAGCTTGCTTATCTCTCCAATCTATAGAATGGTGGCCAGAGAAAACTTCTGGATAAGTGTATACTATTGTATTTTTACTTTTCAAATAGTTATGGGTCTTCAAACTGTGGGTGCTACTTGACCAGTAGGAGCAAACAACAAGCAAATCTCTGTAACTCAGGCTTGTGTTGAGTCACCTGAGCTGTGGATTTATGCACACGTCTTAGAAGCTCTGAAATGTCACAAGTATCTAAAACAGTTAGAAATAAAGAATAAACTACGCAATATAGATTATCCAAGCCAAACATACAGTATGAAAAAAGACTGATGAAATCAGTGAAATCTCAGTAGATTGTTAAATATAGTCTATTTTTAATAGGAACAATAGAATAGACTGAATATTGCACCCTTGATTAATGACCTGGCGCCATGAAACTTGGATGATAAATTCCATGACACAAAAACAAACAAAAAATTAAAACACTAATGCCAATTCACAAAAAGAATATAATTAGTATATTCATATATATATTTCATAGCCTAATAAAAGGTCACGAATATGCTGCATACGTTTACAAAAGACTCTCTCCACACAATTCTGAAGTAGGAAGCAAATATTTTTTTGCATGATAAAACTACACACATATATTGAGTAGCAAACATCATGCTTAATGGCCATCTGGTAGGAAATGGAAGGAAGAGATTACCTTAGACTTAGCAAGTTAGAACAAAACAGAGAAGATACATAAAAGGTTGATCTCAGAAGACAGCTGGAACAATTGCATGATTATTACCAGGTGGAAGACACTGTTCTATGCACATTAAATGCACAAACTTATTTAATTCTTATTAATTAATTAATTTAATTAGCTCTATGAGGCCAGTACTCTTATCCCCATTCCACAGATGAGAAAAAATTCTGTGATGAATTCTAATAGTTTTATGTTGCTTTGTCATTCATTGTGAATCTACTTTTAACTCTGTCATACTAGAAACAGGGTAGTCACCCTTGACATAGCTTCTACCTCTCTGCTTCCTCTCAGTTCTTCAAGGTGAGTGATCAGATATCTGCCATATATTGCTGCCTGCTGGTGACCACCTCCCTATAGTATAGCTACATACAGCCTGCTTGTTTGCCCCACTGAACCTCACACCCCACATGGACTACACAGTTATGCTGCAGTGACCACCTCTCAGTCACAGAGCTGGTGCCTGCCTGTTCTAGACCCATGAATTAGAAGAATTCCCTGCGGGAAACCTGCTTGGATAATGCCCTGGACCCCAATAAAGGCTTTGGCCCACAGGTTTCCCCACCTCGCTCCCCACCCACTGGCTGAGCTTATATGTCCCAGATGGCTCCCCTCTTTCTGTTGGCTCTATGAGGCATGCTCCCCTCATCTCTCCCAACCTGTAAGTAATACCACCTTGTTATTTCATGTATTTTGTTGAGTTGCCTCCTCTGTGTCTCACCTGCCTGACACAATTGAATCTACCTCTTTCCAGATCAGGGCTTCCTAGGGAGTGGCTATCTTGGTAGGAATAAAGTGGGCACAGGTCAGACAAGAGCCACAAAGGTGTCTGTCAGTATAAACAAGTCCTTGTGAGAGGGACAGTTGGCTACAGGTGGACACTTAGGTATTAAACGTTCTGCCAGGATAAAAAAGTACCTCAAGAAAGGTATAAGGCATACTGTAGACAGCCACAACCACCTCCCTTGCAGCCCTGTCAGTGCAGGGCTAGGGTTTATAGCCACTCTCCAGAAACCTCAACAGCAAATTAGAAAGAAAAAAATACAACACACTTGTATGTGGCAAAACCAGTATTTGGCCCCACACAGTCTGGCTCAAGTTTGGGTTTTTAATTCAATGCTATGATATCACAAGAAAATCATGCTTTAATTATTCAAGTCTCAGGCTAGAAATTGTCAGGAAAAAGGTAATGGGACATGATGTTTCTTCCAAGTTTCCTGTCAGCTTGGCATCATCTCCCAGACCCACTCACACACCCCTCCTGCAGCTTCAACATCCCAGGTGAGTTTCTCCTGCCAGAAGCACCTGGGGAGGGCAGGTTCCTCTTCCCAGTGCCATTGGAAGTCCACTCTCTGCTATCTTCAGCACATTAAGAGCAGAAGAGGAAAATCTGAAAAATCATGGAGCGGAGGCCAAGAGGGTCTCAAAGAGAAAACTGTACTGTCATCAGAGAAGGGACAGGCTCTCAGGGAGCACACGGTGAGCCTTGCACAGCAGGAAGCAGTTACTGTCCCATTCCACTGCACTGGATGTCACCCTGAGAGGGACATACACAATACTCTTGACAAAAAGAGAAACTGTATCTCCTGTATTGGTATGATATAATTCACACTGTATTGGTGTGATATAATTCACATGGCAAAGTTAAATCCCCATACTAGAAACCACTTTCCTAAATCTCCCTTCACTCCTCCCTGCAATCTCTCCTAAAATCTGCCACAGACCAGACCCCTAAGAGTTAATCCACTCTTACCTGCATGGCATTGAGTCCCCAGGGCAAAACATGAGATAACCTGGCTCAGAACACTTTGAATGAAAAGACTAGAAGCATCTGCCATGACAGTGCATCAAAAGCAACATCTTCAGATGTGCAAGAACACAAATCACTGAGATAAAAGTGAGCAGTATATGCTACAATTTCTTTAATCATCTATGACGTGAAATTCATAGGTTAGTTCATCTATATCTCTTTCTACACAGACTCTAAACTTTGGCATCTTCCAAATAGTATTAGTAACTATTAGAGAAAAAATACTTTAGGTATTTTTTAAAATCTTGTGTTTCTGTTTATACAAAACCCCATCAATATTAAGAAAATGTTTGACAAGGTTTTAGACATATGAGCTTAATGTAACAACATAAGAAATCTATATTTTTCTGAATTAACCTTTTGTGTGAAAACAATAAACATTACTTATAAAGTTTAGTGGAAAAAATTTTATCACCATATATTTTTAATACATTTACAAATACCAACATGATAGAATTATTCTTATTTTAGAAATTTTATATTGTCAGAAATTTTCCTAAAACTTAGCCTAGTAATTAATATTCAAAGTCATAAAAACAAAAGGTTTTCTATCAACTTGCTGTTTTTCTTCATACCATTTTTCTCTGATTTAGTAAATGTAAAAATGATAACTGGAACTTGCTATTTCAAAAATCTAAGTAACAAATATTGAAATCCAGAAAATAGTGAGATGGCCTTTACAAGATTTAGTGATATATATATATATATATATTTTTTTTTTTATATATATATAAAAACTCATTACCAAAACATAAGTTAAAGTGCTTTTAAATACCATTTAAAATGTTCAGAATCAATACAATTATTTCTGCATAATTTTTAAGTTTATGAAACAAAGTTCAAGGAAATGTCAAGCAGAATTTCAATTCTTCAAGAATAAAGACATTAGCTTTGTATTTAACTTCCACAAAAAATATGTTTTCTCTCTGAACAAGACCATATTTACTATACACTAATGATTTAATTAGGGTAATCTTGACCAGATTTATTTGAAAATAAACAACATAACACATATATGCACATATATATAAACAAATAATACATCTCTCAGTGAATCAATGTCTAGTTTTAAAAAAAAGAATGGGTAAGAGAAAAGAAAGGAAGAAAGAGGATAAGCATCTCTAAATGGTATTCAAAAGCCAGAAAAACAAAAAAAATTGTTAAAATGAGGGTATGTCAGTAAAGATAAATACTGGAACAGGATGTGGTGGTGGCTCATGCCTATAATCCTAGCATTTTGGGAAGCTGAAGTGAGAGGATTGCTTGAGCCCAGGAGTTTGAGACCAGCCTGAACTACCCAGCAAGATCTCATCTCACAAAAAAACCCAAAAAATTAGCTGAGTGTGGAGGCATGTGACTCGGAAGGTTGAGGTGGAAAGATCACCTGAGTCCAGGAGGTTGGAAAAAAAAAAATCTTAGAATAAATATTTCTTAAAGGAATACCTGAAGCTAGGTAAAAAAATATTTTTTTTAAATAAGTATTCCTCAGAACTAATAAATATTGAAGTATCAACATAAAAAGAAATTATGCAAATAGGCAAATGACTCACAACAATTAATGCTTCTACACACACACACACACACACACACACACACACACACACATACACGCCCCACCCCCCTTCATATTCACCCACATCTATACAGAAACCAGTTTGGAAGAGCTATTGAAAACAAAATCGTTTTCATATAGTTATTTTTAAAATCACATATACATGTATCAGAAAAATTACCATAAATGCAAATTTATATTTACAGCAAACTGTACATTTCTACATTGCCTACAACTCAAACAAATTTGAGTACAGATTCAGGTTCAAGTATAATCACATCTATCTCACTTTTAAGTAATCACATCTATCTCACTCTCATATTTCAACCCACATACATCAAATCTTCTAGATATATGTGAGCCCCAATTTAAAAATCCCTTAAAGAGCAAGTCAGGCAGAGACCTCCAAGTTCCCTTCAGCGGGATGTGTTGGTCAGTGAAAAGTCACCACATTTCAAAACAAAGCAGTGTTCTCGTTAAGCTCTAAGCTTTTCAATGTCATAAGACATGTGGCATTCTATCACAAGCATTTTTTCCTTGTGCCCAGACTTATGCAGCAAGAACAAGCAGGCTTTTGAATCAGCACTCCACTTTAAGTATCTGCCTGGCTTGTGAGATTTATACTCGACTACAGTTTGGCTCTCTTCTAATGTGATTCCTGGGATATATGCTTCCACAATCTGACAGAAATAACAGAAGATGTGAAAAATGCAACAATACTGAAAACAGATGTTGGTGTAAAATTCCAGAGCCACTTATTTGCTCATTTTGCTATTTAATGTACAATTTCTATGCTAAAAACAAAGGGCTGGATTTTTTCCTCTTAAAATACTTAGAACCATGAAACATTTAGGGAAAGAGAAATGGGAAATTTATGGGATGGTGACTTGAGGGGGGCAAGAGGTAGAAGGTAAAGAAAAGCTAAGAGAAGGTTAGACTGAAAGAAAAAAGTACACCTAATCTACACTGTTCTCCAATAGTCATACACCATCCTTTTTCGAACTCTCATTTTCTTTTAATCTATTCTGGAGATAACTCCAAATGGGTAGGTTAAAGGTCAGAGGTATTAAGATTTGTGGAGAAGAAAGGAATTAAGAACAAGAACAACTGGTCTTAAGCACAAGTACTTTTATGCCCAAGAAAGTGGTAGACTCCCCTCCATCCCCCCAATCTTTACCAAAAGATATCTTACTCAAACCACCTGGCTTTGGAGAATTAAGAGAGTTGTATTTTAAGTTACATTTAATAAAATACCTAAATTTGGAAATCAAAGAAAACAGTAGCAAGTATTTCTTAAAGAGGGAGTCATGAGTTTATTATTAACAACCCCAGCTACTCATTTCTTCAAAAGATTCAAATTAATGTTCTGACATAAACGTCTTATTTGTTTGGTTCCCGAGAAATGATGATCCAAAAGCCACTGCAAGGTAATATAAGCCCTTGTTCTGCAATGAGCACCTGCTTTAATAGTCAAAAATAAACAGCAGGATTTGGTTACTCTGTATTCTTATTAATAAACTTACATGATTTCCTGCTGGAAACTTTCAAGGGCTGAATCAATATTTCTGGTCGTCTCAGAGCCAGTCTCCTAAGGGAAAGAAAGTCCACATGCCTATCAATTTTTAGCACAGGCCCAAGACTAGAATAACACCAAAATATTTAAAAGGCTTAAGAAAAAAACTTAACAGTTGGGAGAAAATGAACAAAATGTGATCTAGTCAAATTAAGAAATAAATTGTCTACTTTCACATCTTTGTAAACTGTCTCCCCTCCCTCCAAAATGGCTGGCCTTTTATTCCACCTTTCACATCAACATGATTTCAAGATATTAATGTGCTACTTTCCATTTGCTTCATAACAAAAATCTAAAATGACCTGGTACTGTCATATTATTTTTGGTCATTATTCATACTTAGTTAGACAAAACAGAAATCCAAACCCAAGGGATAAAAAATTCTAAGACAAAGTTTCATAGGTTATTTATCACAACTATGCAGGAGTGATATTTTGCAGAGAACAAAAGGTCAGCTGAAGAAAGGCCATTCTTGTATACCAGTAGCTCACCTTTCCTGGAAATGCTTTGAAGGAATCAGGCCTGCTCTAGGGTTGGCATCACCCTCATGCTTTGCTTGCCACCATGTTGCGTCATCTTGGCTCATAATCTGAAGAATATCTCCCTTTTTGAAAGCAAGCCCAGCTTCCTTACACGGAATTGCCTTATCCTCATTAGGATCATAGTCAAAGAGGGCTTTGATAAACATCTGGAAGAAAAGTTTTATTTAAGATGAATAAAGATGAAAAATAAATGTGAAACGGCCTACATTCTCCTAACTCAGGTTCACAAAATAATAATTTAAAACTTGAATATTAAAATAAATTTGTGACAAAAATAGATATATAGTAGATTAAAAAATACTGCTTCCTCCTCATACACACAATATATATTTTTAAGTAATGATTACCTTGCCTTCTTTAGATGGTGTCTCCTCTTTGATGCCGGGTATAATCTTAAATGTAATTGCTCCCTGAGACTGAGCCTGGTATCAGATGAAAGAAAGAGTTATAAGAAACCAGAGCCTAGAAAAAATAGTTAAATTGGTAGAAAGCTAAATGCATCTGAAATTTTACAAGCTTGGAGTTTCTACTCTCAGATAGAACAAATTGAGGAAACTATTTTTGCAGAAATTCCTGCAATGTGAGAAAGTTCTAAACCTTGTCAAAAAAGTTAAAAAAAACCATTAACCCCAAATTTACTTTTATTTCCTGTGTACTTTTAAGGTGTCAATAACTATGTTCCTATCCATGGCAGGTTATTTCAAAATAGAAACACAAAATATGCACAGTACCATAAATAACCACAGTATTCAATGGCTAGAACAGATAATGTACACGGTTCAGGCTATTACATTTAACATCAGTATCCATGTTTTGGGGGACAAAACACCTATATTGTCAGCAGTGCAGTTCTAAATATATTATTCAATTAATGTCAGTGCTCCTCAGAAAAAAACAGTGAAGAATATTCATATCTACTGTATTCTAATTAGTGAGTAAAATACCACATGTAGTAGATTAAGAGCTGACAAGACTGTCTATTCTAATTTAATGAAATCAAGAAACACCACCACTAATCAATCTTTGCTGACTATCACAGACAAGGGCAGGTCTGACTTTAAATATACCCTCAAGTCATTCTGAAACATTCTTTCTCTCTCTTTTTTAGCATTTACCATTTTCATCTTTAATTATTTATGCAATTATTTCTTATTATCTGTTATTCCTGCTACATTGTAAGCTCCATAAAAGCACCATAAAAGGAGGAAGGAGGGAGGGAGGGAGGAGGGAAGATAGATATCCCTGAGGTTCACCATCAGTAATGTGCTGGTAAACCAAGATTCAACTTTTTCAATTCAATTGTAAATGGCCCTGATGTGTACCATTTACAATTTCCATGGTATAAATAGTTCTACTACGGCCAATTTCAATTTGCCTGCATGAAGTCCCGAAAGCTAAGTTGGGAAATGGTGCATAGAGTCAGCTCTAGCAAGTGTAAGGAGGGAGATCTGTAACAACACAGTAACTTCTGTACAATGCGGTTTTGAGAGATGAAATAAAGGGCTGACTTATTTTGAACTGGCCATATCATTATTGCTTATTATAAAAGTAATTCACAAATGCTATTAAGAATTCATATACTGTAATACTGAGCATAGGTAAAGAGAAAGCAAAAGATTTATCTGTAATCCCTCCATATTTCTAGTTTTTGAGTGGTTTTTAAATGTATGTAAGGCCCTCAGAACAGTGTCATTTATTAAGGGCTCAATCAATGTGAGCAATTATTATTACGACTATTATTACTAAGTCATATGGTCTATCACTCCTTGTGATTAATTTACAGTACTCCATTGTGTAAATGAATGATTACTTGATCAATGCAACCTTCTTGCAAGTTTCCAAACTTTTAAAAAAATATTGTTTATACACATTTATCAAATTATTTCCTTAGGATTAATTTCCAGTAATTGAATTTCTTGATTAAAGGGTATGCACATTCAAAATTTTGATCATTTCAGATGGACATCTCAAAAAGCTCTACTAATTTAGCCCATCTCCAAATTATATAAACAAATCTATTCTTCTATACTCTGGCCAGCCCTAAGAATCATAAGGTTTTTGCAACCTCAAGCAATTCATTGTTTTTCAGATATTATGTTATTTTTTGTAGAATGTTTATGCATATCCATTGCTTATTTTACTGTATTATTACAGATTTTTATGATATTTCTATATATTTTGAAATACTACTCTCTTATCATAAATGTTGAAAATATTTTTTCTACAATCTCATTTATCTTTTAGGTTTATCTAGGGCATCTTTTTTTCCATAAAGAAGATTTTTAATTCTAGTAGACACAAAAGTTATTTTTCTATTTAAATTTCATAACAAGGTTAAAAAGTCTGTCCCTACTCTGTAATTATAAAATTGTATATTGCATTTTATTGTGCAATTTTTGTAATTTTTGCACTTAAATATTTAATTTATTGGGAATTTTTTTTGTTTGTGGTGCAAAATAGAGACTGACTTATTTTTTTAACTGAACTATCAATTAATCCAATTCTATTTATTAAACAGTTCTATTCCTTCTTGATTTAAATGCCACCTTAATCATACACTAAATTTTCATATAATATATAGAGAGACCTGTTTTGAGACACTCAAATCTCTTTTAATTGTTGTAGGCTTAAAGTAGGGTTTCATACATAAAAGGTATAGTCTCTCTTTATTGTCCCTTTACAACTAAACTTTACAATTAATATTGTCAAGGTCTAAAATAATTTCATTCAAATTACAGATTTCATAAGGCACCTAAATTAGTTTAACTAATGTGTATGCCTATAATTTGTAGTCTATAGCTGGCTATGTCAACGGGAGGAAGATAAAGATAACTGCATCACTGATGGTGTGGATGCCATCTACCAAGCATCTACTAAGCATAGACTTGGGACAGGTTGTATACTAAACTCTTTTTATGTACTACACCTCATTTAATCCTCAAAACACTCCAGATAGATATTTTATTTCTTCTCATTTTGTAAATGAAAACACTGAGGCACAAAACAGATTGAAGTATTTTTCAAG
This sequence comes from Carlito syrichta, assembly GCF_000164805.1. Taxonomy (NCBI): domain Eukaryota; kingdom Metazoa; phylum Chordata; class Mammalia; order Primates; family Tarsiidae; genus Carlito; species Carlito syrichta. The sequence goes on from NW_007252327.1 coordinate 355,916, forward strand.
GACACATAAGGATTACATGATGGAGCTGGAATTCAAACCCTGGACCGCTAAGTCCAAATCCTTTATATTTCAAGCCAAGTATGAAAAGCCTGAAATATAGTGATCCATTTTTATTTTTTACTGCAACTTTAAAATAAATTTACAGCTTACCAAAATCTGTATTATTTCCTCAGGCCTTTTATCCTCTACTGGTATCCCATTCACTTCCCTAAGTTCATCACCAACATGAATAAGACCTGAGGAAAATAAAATTTGGTAAATTATCATGTTACCCACAAAACAAACTGTATATTTGCCACTGTTTCCATAATTAAAGCTTGATAATTCCCTTACTACATTTAAGGATTGGAAAGAAGATCCTCATACTTCTCAGGTTTTAGAGTCTATTCTTCTTGACTACAGCATAATCATGCTGGCAAAGAAACGATAACAGCACCTTGATCTTTGTCTAGAAATGCACATTACTGATATAATATAAAATGACTTTTATTTATCACAAGAGTTGCATGCTCTTAGTAGTGATTTTCAAATCAGAAACACTGAAACCAATCTTAATATAACTTTGGACACCTGTGGACACTAAGAGCATAGAGTGAGATTTACCAATCATTTACTTAAATAGGTTCCCACATTTCAAAAAATATATTATTATTTATTTTACTGTATGACATCAAAAGATTATTATCTTCTTATATATTGGAAGTGATACTCAACAAAACACAACATGATTCATCAGTATTCAGGTAACATTTACACTCACCACTTCTATCTGCAGCTCCTCCCCTCATAATCCTAGCCACAACAATTGCCCCGGTCTGCTCATCTTTCTTAATGGTAGCTCCCTTTTAAAGAAAAAAAAAAATTATGGGTAAATATGTGTGCCAGGTATTAGGAAAGGGGAGGTGGAAATAAAGAGAAAACAACAACTACAAAAAATAAAATAAAATAAATGAGGCAAGAAGACTAGATATCATGCCATTTGTCTTGTAAAGACTTGTTATTAGATACAGGAAATTCTATCTATATATCATCCAAGGATTTCAGCACATCTAAAAATTTTTGAAATCTTTAAATTCTTCAAAAATGTGGAATGTTAAAATACCTTCTTTCCGTTACAAGAATACCTTGATGTTGTTTGTTTTTTACCCTTTAATAGCATGTCCTCATTTCATTTTATCTGTATAATATACCATCAGGAATGTGGAATACTTATGGTTCATGCATAGACAAAAGATCACCAAAAAAAGTTTGAAAACCAAAACCCAGATCATTTATTTGATTTTTAGTTCAGCATTTCTTCTATCTCACTATCATAGTAAAGAAATTTGGCCATTGTTACAAAGAAAAAAAATAAAACCCAGAAATGAGTTATATTTGTTGCCTAAGGCAACAAGTATAATGAGCTATATTTGTTGCCTAAATGATTGGAAGAAAGATCTGCTAGTCCATGGTTTTAATGAACTAGAACTGTACCTAGTACAAATAGAATTAACGTTTTGGCAAAAGAATAGGAAACAATCTAAAAAGAAGCCAAGAATTCTTCACTTACAGATACTCAGAAGCAAATTAACAGAGGCTTTGTAAGAATAACAGGCACAAATTGTTACTTTGAAAGGGTTTTCATTACTTTCCTTCCAGCAAACTGGCATAGATTTAGTAATGCCATCCAACATTGTTTAATACTGTTAAAAAGGTATGCTTTGGTGGCAGAATACATCCCAAAGAAGTGGAATTGTTCTCAAGTTTGTCAATAAGCACATTTATATCATTAAAGAATAAACATGTAAACAAAGTAAGAATCCATTTATAATACATATACTTTAGTTATGATACCTATTAGATATATCTAACAATTGTACAAATCAAATAATTAAGAGAAAGGATTATTTTGTGACATTTTCCATCACCTATGAATTTTCTCTAGGTCAAAGAGTTAATTTGATTAGACCAATTTCATTTTCTTGAACAATATGTTTCAAATTTTTCCATCAAGGTACACCTAATGGCAAGAGTCTAGCAATCTTGTTTAAATTTATTTAGCCATATTTCAGAAGTGAGAAATTGAATTCTAAATGGTCATAATTTGTCAAAGACCAGAAAACTAGTATGTGGTATGGTCAGGAATCGTCAAAGGTAATCTGACCATACCACACACTATTCTACGTTATCATGCAATACTGCTCACCATATATCTTCCTGTAATCTTTTGTTCATAAGTTCATTTGTTCATGAGTTATTACCCTTGTGGTAGTTTGTCTCTAAGAGGGAGATTATCAAGTTCTTCCCTCCTTGTATGTGGACGTCACGTTCCCACATTAAGTGGCGAAAATGGTTTTGAGGCTTCCAAGGCTATGAGAAAACCTGCAGCTGCCAACCAGACCTCCTGGAACTCTTACTCTATGGGAATCTGGCCACTATATAAGAAATCATGACCACTGCCATACTATGAGCCCAAGTTAGCAAGTAGCGATGCCCCTTAGAAAAAGAAAGACATGTTTGACCAAGCCCCAACTCTCCAGCTCCCAACCCAGGCATCAGTTGTATGAATGAAGGAGCCCCAGTTGACCCCAGTCTCAACCACCATTAGAGTGTACTCATGAGGGACTCTAAGTGAGAGCCTTATCCTCAAAACTGTGAGAGAGAATATTGCTTCAGACACAACATATGGGAGTGATTTGTAAGAGTCATACAGAATTTGTACAGGTGGTACAAATCTCTCTCCACTATGAATTGTACTGTTTTTCAGTACAGGATCATCCTATTTATTATGCTTTATGGTAGTCCCTTTGACTTATTCTGTGATTCAGTGAAGTAGACAAATGCTTATTGGGAACATATTATGTGCCACGCACCATTCTAAGGGCTTGTAGTACATTAGTGAAAACAAAAACAAATGAAACTTTCTGCCCCCTCATAAAGCTTACATCCTAATGGGGAGATGGACACTAAACAAGAGGTGGAATAGTTAGATATACTCTACAGTATGTTAGATGGTAGTAAATACTGGGAGTAGGGGTAGGGAAGGGAAAGAAGTATCAGGATGCCAGGGCAGGTGGAGGAAAGACAATGTGAACACATGGGTATCATTGGGAAGATGACAGCTGAGTAAAGGAAGACTGGAAATAGGTGAAGGAGTGAGCCAGTGGGAAAGAAGAGAAGACACAGCTAGCAACAAGGTGCTGGGAGTCTGCGAATGGAACATTCAAAGAAAAGTAAGGCAACCAGTGTGGCTAAAGCACAGTAGAAATGAAGTGACAGGAGGAGAGGTGATTGAAGGCAGCAGGGAGGCAACTCCTACGGTGCTGCATGGTCACTGTGAGGATGCTGGGCCTTCCTCTGAATGAAAAAGTGAGAACAGGCAGGACTGTGAACAGCAGGAAGGATGCAATCTGGAGGGATGGCAAGGGCTAAAGCAGTGAAACAAACAGGAGGTTATTAAAGGTTGAGTACCCCTTATCTGAAATGCTTAAACCAAAAGTGTTTCAGATTTTAATTTTTTTCAGATTTGGGAATATTTGCATTCTTATCAGTCCAGCATCCCAAATCCATAAATCTGAGAGTCTCCAGTGAACATTTCCTTTGAGTGTCACGTCACCAGTCAAAAAGTTTTGGACTTTAGAGCATGCTGAATTTAATATTTTCAGACATGGGATGTTTAACCTGTACAATAATCCAGGGGAAGGATGATGATGGCTTGGAGCTGGTCAGTAGGAGCAGAGGTGATGAAAAGGTGTTTGTGAGAGTCACAAGGATTTCCCAATGGATTGGCTACAGGACACACAAGAAAGGAATCAAAGATGGACTCTATGGTTTTTGACCGAGCAACTAAAAAGATGGAATCACCATCAACTGAAAGAGGGAAAGACAAGGGTAGAATAGAGTTGGGGAAATAGACAGACGGATACACACATTTAAAGATGAAAAGAAAAGTCTGGAAGATAAATAGCCCTGGGAGTCCCCGGGTTCCTTAAACTCATGGGCAGTATGAAATCATTTCTGGAATATATAGATAAAGAAAGGCACTCCACCACCTATGGGTTTTGTTATATATATAGATATTTATATATCTGATAGAAAATGCTTGCTATCTGCTGAGTCTGCTGTCCTTGGAGGGTAAATTACAGACTAAGGAACAATCTCTCACTTTCTACACGATACCACCACTTGACTTATTCTTAATCTTAAATCCTTTATTCTTGAAGACTTCTATCTCAATGCACTGCTTTCCAAGCCCCTATTAACAAAGTTGCTTGATCTACTCCCAGTGTAATGTATCTGCATGAAAATTACATTGAATCTCAGTAACAGAACATATTATATGCAATACTGTACAAAGGCTGACAGTCTTACCACATAATCTGCAAATGCAAAATGAATTAAAATTGAATTTAATATTTAAAAATACACATATTTTCCTGTATAATTACTTTAAATTTATTCTATGTGGTTTTTGACCAAAAGATACACAGAGTTTCAGGTTAGATCGAGAAGTTAAAACTCTGGTTAGATTTCCATTAAATGTTAATTCTGTAAACTAGTGATCTCTTTAAATAAAAATTGTATTTCTTATAAGCTGCCAATATTGCAAGGTCTCTTTAAAGTAGATGGCATAGTGAATTTCAGGTTGAGCATTTGAAATAAGTGTTTTAAAAGTGTAAGCCTACCAAACACTTTCAGAGAGCATCTGAGACTTTTCAAATTTGAGATTCCCAGGCTCCACCAAAAACACTTGATAGAGATCCCTTGGGATACAGCCCAGAAATCTGCATTTTAAGTAAGCATCTCAGGTCATTCTTCTAATAACCAAATTTTGAGAACCATGTTCTCAAAGAAGCAAGAGGACAGCTCCTATAAGAAATACTGAGAATCTGGGCTCAAAATCCACTCACCACCTAATAGAATTTCATTTTTGACCAATCCTGCCCCTCAAACTATTGCCCTTTTCCCTTTCCATTATCAGATGCTTACATGATCTGGGCTCACTGCTGGTTCTCCCCATTCTCTCCTTGAGCACATGTCATCCAGCTGCCACCTTTGCCACTGGATACAACATTTATATAATGCTTCAGAACTTAAAGAGCATTTCAAATACAGTACATCTCAGCTGATATTCAGATCACTCACAGAGAGGTTGTTTCCTAATTTTCTGATAAGGAACCTGAGGCTGGATGCTGAGTGACTTGCTGCTGCAGGATATAGAGCAAAGAAGTGACAGAGTTCCAACTCCCACTTAAGTCATCCAATGCAAGCTCAGTATTCATGTGACCACACTACAGAATCATTGATAAAATAAAATAGAACTAGCATTTTAAAAAAACCCAGATTTGGGAGAGCTAAAGAGGACAATGCTATTAAGTACATTGGAAAATTATACTATGATACACTAATAAGAAACTGAACAATCTTGAGACTTGCTTATAATATCCCTTGAATATACAAATGCTACAAATATGGAAAACACCTTCATGTTTATAGCTTATAATTGAACCAATCTTTTAAGAAGTTTACTTGGTTACCTTTCCTAAATTTCCAGCCTCTTCCTGTTACCTGCAGAGCCCACAGATTCAGTATAACCACACAGAAATTCATCATTTTTATCCCTCCGTGTTTCCTTCTAATCTTGTTCATTGAATGCATAACACTTTTGGCCACCTAAATAAAGTCCTCTTCCAGTATGCTTGACTTACCCTCTACATTGAAAGACTTGCCTGATCCTAGCAAATCTAACTTACATGCAGTTCCTACCATTATTCTAATCTGACTCTCATCTTAAATACACTATATTATAAAAATTATAAGAAAATAGCACTAATAAATGAAGAATGATCACCTCAAATTTAGGTCTAATTATTTCCGTTGTTACATGCTTATTGCAAAAGGGTATAATATATTCAGTAACAAACCATGATAACACACCTTTAGGCTATTTTATATAGTTCATTCAATGCTTTTTAAATTTAAACTAATTTACAGCAGATTTAACAAAAACTTTTGAGAAATCTCAATGAAGTAAATGCCTGACTTCTTTCATAAACATTTTGGAGATCTTACATGGTGAGGAGGCATGGACTTAGGTGTTGCTGGTGACTGTTTAAATGTCAGCTTACCAAACCAACACACCAAACACTACTTCCCTGGGAGAACTATGACTGACCAAAGAAATTGCTACTAATGAATTACTGAATTTCTCAGTATGATCAGTCACCTCTCTCAGAAGCTGAATTCATCAATACAAAATAAAAAAATCCCTAATGATATATGCACAGAATCCACCAAGAGTTAGTAATTTTATGATAACTGGTCCTTGAGATAGCTTTCTCCTAATGCAACATGAGTACTACCTATTCTTACTAAATATGTCACATCTATAACAAAAAACAAGAGATATTCAGGTTACCATTATGTAATTAAACCATGATGAAAAGCATGAATGTTATAATGTTATAATGAAAAGCATGAATGTTATAAAATCAAACAATTAAATCCAGAAATACTGGAAGCTCTAGGATATCGCTGGGTAAGCCTTAGAGACTCAATAACTTTCCTTATACAACATGTAAACTTATCTATATATTCTTCTGAATAAGAGTGTTCCATTCATTGATCAATATACCAAAGCTGCCCTTAAAACCATCAAAAAGAAGATAAAAACCACCAAAAAGGGAAAAATATAAAGACACATTATGGTGGATAAAAAACAAGTATCTTCAGATAAAGAGCTAGGATCTTAGTTCTACCACTCATTGGCTGTGATAATTGGGTAAACTCCTGCACTTCTGTATCAGTTTTCTGGTCTGTAAAAACAGAAAAGTGATACCAAGTATCAGGATTAAATATATATAAAATACTTAACATAGTGCTCAGCAATTACTATATTATCAACTGCTGTTTGCTTTAAAAACACAAAAGTGTAATCAGAATAGATGAGCATAGCACATTTAAAATAAACTGCTAGATTATGAAATTTAATTGTTTTTCTTTTGGAATGTGCTTTCATGAAAAATATGAATAGGCCTTGCATTAGTTCCCTGTTGCTGATGTAACAAATGACCACAAATTCAGTCTTGAAATAATACAAATGTGTTATCTTATCGTTCTGGAGGTCAAAAAGCCAAACTGTGACTTATAGGGATAAAAATCAAGGTGCAAGTAGGGCCACATTCCTTCTGGAGCCTGCAGGGGAGGTTCTAGAGACTGCCCGCGTTCTCGGCTTGTTGCCCAGCATTCCAGCCTTCTGCCTCTAGCATCCCATCTCCTTCCTTGACTTTTCCCCGCCTGCCTCTTTCTGTCATATTATAAGGACCCTTGTGATTACACCAAGCTCACCAGATAATAATCCAGGATAATGATCTTTGACTTAAACTCGAAAAGTCTTTTTTGTCATGTAAGGTAACATATGCATAGGTTCTGAGGATTAGGACATCACACCTACCTACCACAGACCCCTTGAAGTAGTTCAATATTGTGCAAATTCTGGTGCTAAAACAAATGGTTACATTTGTATTTTGAAATATTAGACATCTGATTAATTTCTCATTATTTTAGAAATTAGTCAGCTACCTAGAACAGCCAAAGACAAATTTTTTTAGTTGTATCAATTACTCTCAAATCAGCCAAATTTGGTACATGGTATGCTTTCTTTTATAAATATCAATAGATCACAGTTTCGAAATCATTGCTATTTATAACCAAGAGAATACCTGTCATTTTATTTGGTTTTATTTTCATGTTTCTAAATCATATTCCTTAGACATGAATGTTTCATTTATTTAAAAGTTTTAGGACATAAAGGAAGCATATTTTAAAGAGAGGAATAAATAGCACATGGCTGTCAGATTTGTTTTTATACTGATATCTACTTGTATCTGAGCATAAAACGTAGAACAAAACTCACCAGTGGTTCTCTATTTTTGACCAGACGAATTATTTTTACAGAGTCCTCCTCATCATCAATATCATCTGGCATAGGAGGCAATACAGGGTCATAATTCTTCTGAGCCACAGTATCATGCACAGACAGCAAAGCCTATAAAAGTCAAAGATGGTGAAAAAAAATTTTTTTTTCAATAATCAATATTTTTTATTATGGTTTTGTGGGGTACAGTTAAGGGTTAGGTATACAAATAGGTTTCATTCAGGCACCCTGTTGATAAGAGGTGTTTCCCCGTCCCCAGACAGATATTTGCTACCATTAATCCCACCTCCCCACCATAGTTTCCCACTACTGTCAGTCATTTTCTTATACTATTACATTGGATGTTAAAGGTCCATTATATGAGTGAGAACATGTGATATTCAGATCTTTGTTTCTGTGAGAGGTCACTCAGTATTATAGACTCTAGTTCCATCCAGGTTGCTGCGAAATTCATGATTTTGTTCCTTTTTATGGCTGCGTAGTATTCCATCGTGTATATGCAACACATTTTTTTAATCCAGTCCTCTTTTGATGGGCAGCAGGTTACTTCCAGGTTCTTGCTATTGTGAACAATGCTGCAATAAACATACATGTGCAGGTATCTTTTTTATAGAGTGATTTGAGTTCTTCAGGATATATTCCCAGTAGGGGGATTGTGGGGTCATATGGGAGGTTGATATTTAGAGCTTTTAGGAATCGCCACACTGCTTTCCACAGAGGTTGCACTAGTTTACACTCCCACCAACAGTGTAAAAGTGTTCCCTTTTTGCAACACCCTCTCCAGCAGCTGTTATTTTTTGAGTTGTTGATAATTGCCATTCTGACTGGAGTTAGGTGGTATCTCAGTGTGGTTTTGATTTGCATCTCCCTGATGATTAGTGATAATTAAACATAAAATTCCAAACACAGCAACCCTAAAGAAAATCAAAACAATGTTATGGATTTGGCATAGTAATGATAAGAAGGCAACTACGTGAACAGCTGCCTCTTACACATAGGGCATGGGAAGCAGCACCTGTGGAAGAGCAGATGGTGGCTCTACCAGGCCGCCACCTCATCCTCGGTATCACTAACGTGTGGCAAGATCAGCATAAAGTCTCCTCTCACCTGTATACTCTCTGGCTTATTCTCAGAAAGGCAACAGTTGGGGGCAGGGGTGAAGGAGGTATTACTTTTGGGAGGAAGGGAGAAAATGAGGTTAGAAGTGCAATGTCAATGACCTACTAGAGTCTGGGAATAATCTTTTATCTTTTCTTTTCTAATACTTTTTCTCCTATTAGCAGAAAACATACAGCTGATCAATGCAATTGATTGTTTTGTCTTTTTCTCCCTTTAATTTTTTGTGTAATAGGTGACTAATATGTGTGTAAAAGAACAAAAAGTATCTATAGACCAAAAATAAGAAAAACATTGAATGATTCACTATTTTAAATGAGTGGGTATATTAGACTTTTAATGAATTTGATCTCTAATCAGCAACACCACTATCCATAAATTACTCAAACCAAAAGCCTACAGATCATCTTTGAAATTTCTCCTCTCACCTACATTCCCAACATCCAATCAGTATCCTATTAAATCTACTTCCAAACTAGACTAAATTTTTTTCTTCTCTTTGGTCTAGATTAGAGAGTGGCAAACTATGACACCTGCTTTTATTTAAAAAAAAAAAAAAAGTCTTACTGAAACACAGTCATGCTTGTTAATTTATGCATTCTCTATGACTGTTACCATGCTACAATGGCAAAGCTGAGTAGGTAGAACAATTTACATAAAAAGTTGAAAAGTTGACAAACCCTGGTCCAGATCACAAATGACATCATATTTTTCCTGGAGCATTGTAACAGGCTTTAAATCATCCAGTTGTTTCACCTTTGGTCCAGTTTCAAATCCATGATTCACAGTATAGCCAAAGTAATTATTTTTAAGACTTACTAATTCTTCTAAAGCTGTTCAATGATCTTGGGACAAACAGCAAACTTCTCAGCTTATCCTATAAGTCTTGTATACTACTCCAACCTTACACCACTCTCCTCCTCACTCCACTTAATTCTTTCTCAAAGAGGCCTGGAAAAAAATCTTTCAATATAAAAGTAGATCCCTAGGCTACTCAATCTCATAGCACCTTGTTCTTTGTCTTCATACATGTTCACAATCTATAATCATATATGCATTTTTATTTTTAATATTTGCTAGCTACTGAAACACCAGCTCTAAAATGGCAAACGTGGTATCTATTTTTAATTACAGTTTAATCAACTATAACATATATACAAAAAGTATAAATTATAATAAGTGTACAGGATGATGAATTTTCAAAAACAAATATGCCCACATAAACATCCTCTCAAACAAGAAATACACCATTAATGGAACCTCAGTAATCACCATGTATGCCCCTTCCTAGTCATTATGCCTTCTATTCCCTACCAGAGGTGACAGTCTTGCCTTGATTTGAAAATTATATAAATAGGATTATACATGTGTATTCATTTTCCCCTAACATTAAGTTAGTGAGATTTATCCAGTCTGTTACTCATGGTAATAGTCATTCATCTTTCATTGCTATATAGTATTCTAACATACGAATATTTCACAGCTTCTTTACCCATTATGTCTTTTCAGTTCTTGGCTGCCAGAAATACTGCGTCCCTTTTGATGTACATATATTCAGTTCTAAGTATATTTAGGAGTAGAATATGTGAGTCACGGGTTATAAGTATAGTCAACATTAGTAGGCCTTTTTTATTATAATCCCAACAATACATGTGAGTTCTAGTTGCATCATAAGCTCCCCAACATTTTACGGTATTAGTTTAAATTTGGCCATTCTAAGTGTTTAGTGATATCTTCTGTGGCTGAAATTTTCATTTTTCTTATAACTACTAAGACTGAGACCCTTTTATGTTTATTGAACATATGTCTCTTCTTTTTTTTTTTTTTTAGAATTGGAGTCTCACTCCATTGTCCAGGCTGGAGTGCAGTGGCATGCTCACAGTCACTCCAGCATCGACCTGCTGGGCTCAGGTGATCCTTCCGCCTCAGCCTTCCAAGTAGCTAGAACTACAGGCGAGTGCTACCATGCCTGGCTAATTTTTTGATTTACTGTAGAGATGAGGTCTTGCCAAGTTGCCCAGGCTGTTCTCGAACCCGTGGGCTCAGGCATTCTCCTCACTTTGGCCTCCCAAAGTGCTGAGATTACAGGCTTGAGCCACTGTGCCCAGCCATTTCTCTTCTTTTGTGAGATGCTTCTTCAAGATCCTTGAACATTTCTCTATCGCATCTGTGTTTTCCTTATTGATATGTAAGAATTCTTTATAATATACTGGGTTCAAGCTTTTGTTAGTTAGATGTGCTACAAACATAATCTCCCATTATTCTAGCTTGCCCTTTACTTTGCTATTGATGCTTTTTAACCAATAAAGAGTCCTAATTTTAATTAGCTCAATTAATGTACTTTTCCTTTATGGTTGGTGCTTTTATATCCAATAAAAATTTTAAAGAGAAAGAATAAACAGCATCAAAATGATAAAATATCTGAAAGAATGATGGCTTCAAATTTTTGAGAACTGATGAGAGACAGAGTTTGAAGTGAAGATTCAGAACATAACCTTTAGGAAGCAGGAAAAATTAAAAATAAAAAACCCATGCTAAGCTGGGCTCGGTGGCTCAGCCTGTAATCCCACACCTTTGGAAGGCTAAGGTGAGTGGATTGCCTGAGCCCATGGGTTCGAGACTCGCCTGGGCAGCGAGACCTCATCTCTACAATAAATAAAAAATCAGCTGGGCATGGTAGCGTATGCCTGTAATTCCGGCTACTTGGAAGGCTGAGGCGGAAGGATCGCTGGAACCAAGCAGGTCAAGGCTGCAATAGCCAGGAGCGGCCACTGCACTCCAGTCTGGGTGACAGAGTGAGACTCCAACTCAAAAAACAAACAAACAAACAAAAACCCGTGCTTAGACACATCAAAGTGAAACTGCAAAATGGCAAAGGCAAAGAGAAGATCTTAAAAACATCCAGATAGAAAAAGATAGACCATCAGAAAGGAAATAAAACATTGATTAATAGCTAACTGATCAGTATACCTTTTGATGCACATGTATTCAGCAGCAATGGAAACTAGAAGATAGCTAAAATACCCTGGAAAAGTACCTTTCAAAAATAAAGATGAGAGCCAAAATGAAGTTAACAAGAGTCTACCTGAAGAAACTTAATAACAAAAGATAACAAAACATGAGTTTTCAAAGACACTGGATATCAAGCAATAAAGGATGATACTCATGGAGAGACAAGGAAAGAAACAACATGAGTCCTAGGATGGCCCCAGCTTACAGCTAGCCTAGAGTTTCCAGGCTAGGATGGGGAGAAGAAACCCAAAACCCAGTGGTGTCCTTGAGTTGAGAAAACACAACTAGGAATCCAGGGAGGTCTAGTGGCTAAAGTTCTCAGGGAAATACTATGGAACAAGAGAGAGCATCAGATACGGAACTCTGAAGATCTGTAATAGGTTCCCCTTGAGTCCTGAACAAAATCCTTAGCCATGGAAAAAACTACCAGAAAAGATTAGAGCCTTGGTTCTTAACTGTGTGCAACTTTACTACCATGGAGCCATTGGCATTGTTTGGAGACATTTTTGGCTGCTATAATTTGGAGCATGGCACTGCCATCTTGTGCTCTGAGGCCAGGGGTGCTCCTAAACTTCTGAAAACATACACAAGAGTCCCTTGTACTGCCCCAAAAAACAATTATCTAGCCCCAAAATGTCAATAGTTCCAAGACTGAGAAACCCTACATTATAGGGAACAATCTCTGAAACTTGGACAGGGCAGGAATAGTTTCTGTTCTTACCAGAGAGAAGGGAAAACCTCATAATTCATAAGGCAATGAGGAAAGATATGAGATGGATACTGTCTCAACAGAGGGAAAAATAAACACAAATTAAATGCTGCTATGGTCTAATAAAAGTTAAAAATAAGACTTTGAAGGATCAAAATGTTTAGAAGCAACTTATCTGTGTAACAAAACAAAGTTCAAAAATATTATCTATAGAAACAAAAAAACGTGAAACAAGGTAAAACTCACAATGAGTGGCAGTCAATACAAAACTAAACACAAAGAAAGTAAAATATACTATTAATGACAAGGGGGGAAAAAAGGCAACAGAGCCAAACCCTGAAATTACACAGATGATAGCATTAGATAAAACCAAAACCCCAAATTACATAGATAGTAAACAAGAAAATCAAAAGTTATTATTATAACTATATTCCAAATGTTCAAGAAAGCTAGGAGAAAGAATGAAAATGAGATATAGAATGTATTAAAAAGATTCAAATCAAACTTATAGAGATAAAGAATACAATGTATGAAATGGAAAAAGTACACTGAATGAGATAACACAGATTAGACACTGCAAAAGAAAAGGTAAACGTGTATACAAAGCAATATAAACTATCCAAAGTAAAACACAAAGAGAAAGTATAATGAAAATTATGAACAGAACATCAGTGAGTGTGGAGCAACATACACGTAGTTGGCATCGCCAAAGAAAGGGGGAGGTTACTGAAAAAACTCTGAAGAAATATGGCAGAAAATATTATAAACTTGACTTAAAAATATGTAAGCCCACATGTTCAAGAAGCACAAAAAAAATATTACCCGAGCACAAAAAACAGAATAGCAAATTGCTTAAAACCAGTAAGAAAATCTCAAAATCATCCGAAAGAAAAAAAGCACATTAAATATTTTTTAAAAGACAAAAAATGACAGCACACCTCTCATCAGAAACAATATGAGCCATAAGACAACAGAGCAATATCTTTAAAATACTTGAAGAAAAATACTGTCAACCTAGTACTGTATACACAATGAAAACATCTTTTAGAAACAAAGAGCTATTGAAGGCTTTTAAAACATACAAAACTGAAAGAACTGATCACCAGCAGACCTGCACTGCAAGAAATGCTATAGAAAGTCTTTCAGACAGGAAGAAATTGACAGCAGATGGGAATATGGGCCTATCCAGAGGAATGAAGACCACCAGAAATGTCTACTATCTGGGTATCTATGGTAACTATCTTTGTACATAAAGATAGTAAACAATAAAGATAGCTGATGAAAATATTTTTAAATAAGTCCATAATATTAAGAACTCAGCTATATATTTTCCCTTTAATTTATACTCACTTATTCTCATGTCTAGATTTCGCAATAATTTGATAGGTATCAAGTTCATCATTTGTAATAGCTTTGTTTTACAAAAATTGTTGGTTAGTAACATTTTTTACTTTGGACAAATAAAAGTAATTTTATATTTCATTATCCTGTTTTAGCTGAGTTGATTTTATTCTTCAATATACAGATTTTTCCTTTCAAAAGGCAATACTTAAATGAAATTGTGTTTCCATATGCCATAACCACCAATCACAACTGATGGGTTTACCTGTTGCTCAGAAGACTCTGCAGGAAATTGAACACTAGGCCTTGTAACTCATCAGGATCACAAGCTCTCACTGCCTTGGACCCCCTGGAGTTAACTCTATATTCTAAGTATCTGTCAGGTTCCCAGAATTAAGTGTCCCGCTCATAAGGATGAGTAACATTGATTTATCCTTCCAGAAGGAAAGTTAACTTTTTCCTTTAGCATGCTTATTGAACCCTCATTCATCCTGTGTGCTCAGGCAATGAGTAATTTCTGCTAAGTGGATGTTTGGAAGCTGAAAAGTCACAACAAATCATCCTATTTTACTGCATTTTTAAAAATCTACCAAATTTTTCCTGACTTCTTAAATTATATTACCACTTTCTAGAGATGACGTCACTTCACTGTTTTATCAACGATAACTCATATAGGTTATGATGAGAATGATGACTCATATAGGTTATTTTGCCTTTACTGTGGAAATCTGATACTTAAGAGTGGTTCTGATGTATTAATGACTGTCTTTGCCTCCTCTAGAAACAACATCTCCATATAGAACAACATCCCGATGTCCCTAAATGCCACCAACATTATTGCTTTTGCCTATTTCATCACAGGAAATATTCATATTCTATTATATCTATTTAGGCCTTCGGCTACTCATCATCTCATTTTTCTCTCTATCTGTTGTTTTTTTAATATTTCATTGATTTCCTGGACTGGAGTTTTTAGAAATTATTGACTAATAAGAATAATTTAATTTTTTATACAGCAACTGACTGATCAATTCATGTTGAGTGTAATGTTCCTGTCTTTGAAAGTTCTCAAGTGAGACTACTGTTACAGAATGACAAATCATTTCCTAACTATTAAAGACTTGAGGAAAACAGGTTATACAGGAAAAGCACTGAAGCTCTGCTGAAGCAAGAGATTCCCAAGAGTGAAATGAACAAAATTAAAATTTTATATTATTATGAATTAAAGAACATGAAAGAAATGTTAGAAAGGCATATAAAAGTACAAAATTATCTTATGAGACCAAAAAGTTATAATAAAATAAGAGTGTCAAACACTTATTAATTTACATTGAACTCAATTTACAGTCCCCTACATACAAACAGGTACCATTCCAAGAGCATGTTTGTAAGTCCAATTTGCTTGTAAGTCCAACAAAGTTAGCTTAGGTACCCAACTAACACAATCAGCTGCTTTTATGCTTGCTTCTGGACATCCTGGGCTTAAAATAAAGATACTGTACTACTACTGTACTCTATATAGTACTATATATCAAAAAACATAAAAGCACAACCACTTGTAGAGGATGCACACATGTGACACTGTACACCAGACACGTGAACTAACTTACATGATTGAACATGCAAACAAACATTTACATCTCTGAAAGTTCTCAACTTGAAGGTTCATATATAGGGGACCTTCCTGTACTGGAAACCCTGATGTTGCAAGCACAGAGTTGAGTACTAGAGACAGAGATAAGCAAGAGGATCCTGTGCATCAATAAGAAAGATATATTTTCATTAATTATGGGATACCAAACAGAGAAAACCCCTGAAACATACATATACAAAGTTGTTATATTCAGTTTTGGTTTGGGATGCACATTTTTGAGCTTTAGTTTTCCTAATCTTTAACAGAGAGCTAATATTACTACCTACTTTATATGGTTTCATAGGAAATACTACAAGATTAAAGAAATAATACACATAAATGTGTGGCAAAGCCAGCTCTATAATAAATACTTATTATCATTGGTATTTTTAGTTATTATAATTATCTTATTTCTATAATAGTCACTTCCTATATTTAACTTTGTATATAAACTTGCTGAGGACCACATATAAGCAAGAAACTATTATTTTCATGTAAGTATAGTACATTGTTTAAAACTGACCAAACTGGCAAACAAAAACACTTTAAACCAATTTTACATAGAAGAAGGTTAACAGGTAGTATTCTATGATCAATACAAACCAAACTTTTATAGAGATTAATGTCTGCAAATATAAAAAACAAAATCCAAACAAACCAGCAAATTTAATTAAGTAAGGAAAATGAAGTTATCACAATTCACTATTGACTATCAAGAAATTAAAGTCAATGTCAATATGACATTGAACAATCATGGTCTGAGGAAGCTGACCAAATTTAAAAGAAAGTCACTACACTTAAACGCTTTTGTAATCAAACAATGGTGAAATAAATAGGCTAAGTATTCAACTGAAGAAGCTAATGAGAAAAAATAATCCTATAGAAATCAAAGACAGACTTAAAAATAAAAGAAAAATCAGGAAAGTAAAATTGATAAATAAAATACCAGTTTGAGAGATTAGATAGTCAATTTTGGTATTCAGAACAAAAAAATAAAATAAAATAAAGAGAAAACAAAATATGTATATTAATCGCATTAGAAATGGGACAGAACTTTAGATATGAATTAAGTAAGAGAACAGGTCAGGCGCAGTGGCTCATGCCTATAATCCCAGCACTTTGGGAGGAGGAAGCAAGAGGATTGCCTGAGCATGAAAAAACTTTCAATTTCTTTTTCAAAGTTATAACGACCCAAATGCAAAACCGAATCAAAAAGTATAATAAGATGACAGCACAACTTTAGCATCAGGATGAAATTTTTTTTTAAAAGTGGTGTATTATAGCATCACATATATAAACCTCACTTTACCAAAAAGAAGGTTTAATTCCAAGAATTGAAATGTTTCACCAACATAAATCTATGTATATTAGTATTTACAGTAACAATTTAAAAAATAGTCTATGATCACTTAAATAAATAACAGGAAAGGCCTTAGACAAAATTTAACATATTCCTGATTTATTAAAAAAAGGCTAGAACAAAACCTTTTACATAGAGTATTATATCAGAAACCAACAGCCAATATATTTAACAGGAAATATGAAAGTATCCCCATTGAAGAACAGAAAAATGAAGCATATCCTTTATTACCACAAGTTTTGAACACTTTTTCTACAAGTCATATCAAGGTAATAAGGTAGGGGGGAAGATCTGTGAATATTAAAAAGGAAGAGATAAAATATTCTTGTCAGTGACGTGACTTCATGCATGGCAAAGAAAGGGGAATCAGTTGAAAATTAAAATAAATTAGAAAATTTGAAAGGCAGTATAAGAAATTTTAAAAATCAACACCTTTATTATATAGCAACAATATAAGAATTAGAAAATACTTGATAAAAATAACAGTATATATGATGAAAAATCAATTTATACATATATGTACGTGTGTATATATAAATATGCATATATGTGTGTACACACTCATTCTCTTGCTCTTACTCTCTCTCCCCTCCCACACACAAGCCTGAAAACACACTGGGCACAAAACATTCCAGATTTATATAAAAAACAATTAGCCCTAAATAAATGAATAAATGTTTATGTTCTCAGATTGAAAAATTCAACTGCATTCCAGTGAAATTTTTTAATAACAGAAAGAGGGATTCCAAATTTATTCTTCCAAAATAATGATGGGAATTTGGCCTGAGCAGGTATCATGCTATAATTAAGAAAACAATGCAATACACACGAAAAAGTGCTCAGCTTCACTAATCATCAGAGAAATACTAATCAAAATCACACTGAGATACCACCTAACCTCAGTAAGAATGGCCATCATTAATAAAACAAACAACAGGTGCTGGCGAGGATGCAGAGAAAAAGGAACACTTCTATACTGTTGGTGGGAGTGTAAGCTAGTACAACCTCTGTGAAAAAGTTCCTAAAAGACCTAAAAATTGATCTTTCGTATGATTCAGCAATCACCCTTCTGGGAATATACCCAGAGGAACACAAATCATTCTACAAAAAAGATACCTGCACATGCATGTTTATTGCAGCACTATTCATAATGGCAAAAACATGGAACTAACTACGCTGCTCATCGAAACTGGACTGAATTTTTTTTTTTTAAATGTGGTACATATACACAAAGGACATAAAGAAGGACATCCATAAAGAAGGACAAACATATGGACTTCGCAGCAACTTGGACGGATTTAGAGTCTATCATACTCAGTGATCTATCACAGAAACAAGGAAAAACAAAGAACAGAGTACCAAATATTCTCACTCATACGTGGACCTTGAATATTTGCCATAATAATGTAAGAAAGGGATTGGCAGTAGCAGGACACTGCCAGGGTTTGTGTGGGTGTGGGGTGGTGATAACACAACATCAATAAGGGTACCTGATCTCAAACCAGGCAAAGTGGAGACCAAAGGAAAGCCCAAACTTTACCTGTACGATGACCACCTGTATACGTAATCCTGAATTGTAACCCACATCTTACAACTTTTAAAAAAGTAAAAAATGAAATTGATGTGATAACTACATTAAAAGCAATCAAAGCAAGAACTGAAACCAGATTCAGGTAAGTAAGTAATAAAGATATTTCAAACTGTGAAGAAAACATTTAAAAAACAAGAAAAAACAAAATTAGAACCATACCTTATACAATCAACTTTTGTAAAGGTATAATGAGGAAGGGCAGTCCTTTCTAAGTTTACAGAAGTCACAAAGAGTACCATATTTTACTACATAAAAATACATATTTCTGAATGTTCTTAGAAAATGTAAGTAAGATTTAAGTAAAAATAACTAAGGAGAAAAACAGAATAATAATTTTATATTATTATATTACTCATAATTTGTTAAGTCAAATAAAATCATTGTTCAATCAAACAGTACTCACTGTAAGCTTGCTAAACTACAACTCAAAAAAAAGTAAAACTACAATTACATATCTCAAAAAAGAATATTTGTTTATTTTTAAGTCTTTTCCAAGCTACTTTGTAAGATGTAAACTTAAAGTGAGAGAATTAAGTTATTACATCTTATTAGATACAAATATCCTAAATCATGCATATATTATCTCATTTTTGGATAAAAATGTTTTTCTTTTATGTGTGTGTATTTCTGGGTGTCTGTCTCTGTGGTTCTGAATACTTACTTCTCTTATTCCATGATCATATAACTATCAAATTGTCTTCCAATACTCTTTTCTATATTTAAGACTATGCTTATGGTTCAATTTTTTTTTTACAGCTTTCATTTATTTATTTATTTATTTTAATTTTTTTAAAAATGTGGGGTACAATTCAGAGTTAGATATACAAAAACTGAGGGCCCCTAGTTGATGAGGTATGCCCCTCCCTTTCTTAAAAGTAACCCTACACTGCCAATCTCACCCACCCATAAAAAGTTTTCCACTACTGCCAATTACGTTCTTACAACACTATAAGTGATCAAGTTCAGCTCATAAGTGAGAACATATGGAACTCTGTTCTTTTTTTCTGTGATAAATCACTGAAAATGTCCTACATCATATCCATCAAAAGTTCTGCAAAATCCTTTTCTCTGTCCTTTTTTATGGCTGCCTAATACTCCACTGTGTATATACCACATTTATTTTTTTCCATTCCAGCTTTCATGGGCAACAAGGTTGGTACCATGTTTTATTGGAATGGTGATTAGAGCTGCACAAAACATACTGGTGCAGGTATCTTTTTGTTAAAATGATTTGAGTTCCTCCAGGTATATTCTCGACAGGGGAATTACTGAATCACATGGTAGGTCAAAATCCTGTCCCTATGAAAACCACCACACTGTTTTCCAAAGATGTTGCTCTACATTTCAGTACACATGCATTGTAGAAGCATTTATTTCTTCCCAAATCCTGACTTGTATCTGTTATTGTTTTATCAATGATGGCCAGTCTTACAGGGGGTATGTGGTATTTCAAAGTGGTTTCATTTGCATTTCTTTGATGATGAGTGAGGCTGAGCAATTTTCATGTGTCTGCTTGCTGCCCGATTCTCTACTTATGAAAAGCGTCCAATTACGTATTTTGCACACTATCCTTTTTTTTTCCTTTTTTTTATTAATCAATATTCTTTATTATGGTTTTGTGGGGTACGGTTAAGAATTAGGTGTACAAATACGTTTCATTCAGACACCCTGTTGATAAGAGGTGTTTTCCCATCCCCCGACAGATATTTGCTACTGTTAATCCCATCCTCCTCTCCTCCCATAGTTTCCCAGTACCATCAGTCATTCTCTTATAGTATTACATTGGATGTTCAAGATCTATTATATGAGTGAGAACATGTGATACTTGGATCTTTGTTTCTGTGAGAGGTCACTCAGTATTATAGACTCTAGTTCCATCCAGGTTACTGTGAAATTCATGATTTTGTTCTTTTTTATGGCTGCATAGTATTGCATCGTGTATATGTACCACATTTTTTTAATCTAGTCCTCTTTTGATGGGCAGCATGGTTGTTTCCAGGGTCTTGCTATTGTGAACAATGCTGCAATAAACATACGTGTGCAGGTATCTTTTTTATAGAGTGATTTGAGTTCTTCAGAGTATATTCCCAGTAGGGGGATTGCGGAATCATATGGAAGGTAGATTTTTAGAGCTTTTAGGAATCGCCACACTGCTTTCCACAGAGATTGCACTAGTTTACCACCAACAGTGTAGAAGTGTTCCCTTTTCACCACACTCTCTCTAGCAGCTGTTATTTTTTGAGTTGTTGATAATTGCCATTCTGACTGGAGTTAGGTGGTATCTCAGTGTGGTTTTGATTTGCATCTCCCTAATGATTAGTGAGGCTGAGCATTTCTTCATGTGTCTGTTGGCTGCTCGGATGTCTTCTTTTGTGAAGTGTCTGTTCATATCTTTTGCCCATTTTATAATGGGGTTGTTTGTTTTCTTCTTTTCAGTATGTTTCAGTTCCTTGTAGATCCAGGATATTAATAAGCCTTTGTCAGACCTGGTGTTGGCAAACACTTTTTCCCAGTCTGTAGGCTGTCTCCCTGCTCTCTTGATGGTTTTGTTGGCTTTGCAGAAGCTTGTCAGTTAAATAAGGTCCCACTTGTCTATCTTCTCTCTTACGACCTGCGGGTTTCAGGTTTTGTACAGGAATTGGATGCCAGTTCCGATTTCCATGAGGGTATTTCCT
>NW_007252327.1:377528-404781 GCF_000164805.1 Carlito syrichta
GTTTTTTCTAGGTCTGACAAGAATGTTGTTGGTAATTAAAGGGAATTGCATTGAATTTGTAGATTGCCTTAGGTAAGATGGACATCTTCACAATGTTGATTCTTCCAATCCATGAGCATGGGATATTTTTCCACTTGTTCGTGTCAGCTTTGATTTCTTTGAGCAGTGTTTTGTAATTTTCAATGTAAAGGTCTTTCACATCTCTGGTTAGGAAGATGCCAAGGTATTTCAATTTTTTTGTGGCTATTGTGAATGGAATTGTGTTTTTTATTTGGGTTTCTGTTTGTTTATTATTAGTGTAGAGAAATGTGATTGGCTTTTGAACATTTCTTTTGTATCCTGAGACTTTGCTGAAGATCTTTATCAATGT
The DNA here is from genome assembly GCF_000164805.1 of Carlito syrichta. Classification (NCBI taxonomy): domain Eukaryota; kingdom Metazoa; phylum Chordata; class Mammalia; order Primates; family Tarsiidae; genus Carlito; species Carlito syrichta. The sequence goes on from NW_007252327.1 coordinate 377,899, forward strand.
AAGGAGGCTTTTGACAGATTCTCTTGGGTTTTCAAGGTACACAATCATATCATCTGCATAGAGAGATAACTTGACTTCCTCTTTTCCTATTTGAATACCTCTGATTGCCTCCTTTTCTCTGATTAATCTAGCCAGGACTTCCAATACTATGTTGAACAGGAGGGGTGAGAGTGGGCATCCTTGTCTTGTTCCAGTTTTCAGGGGAATTGATTCCAATTGTTGTCCATTTAGGAGTATGCTGGCTGTGGGTTTCTCGTAGATGGCTTTTACTATTTTGAGGTACACTCCCCGTATGCCTAGATGTTCAAGGGTTTTTATCAAGAAGGGGTGCTGGATTTTATCAAAAGCTTTTTCTGCATCTAATGATATGATCATGTGGTTTTTGTTTTGACATCTGTTGATGTATTTAATTACATTTATGGTTTTACGAATGTTGAACCAGCCTTGCATGCCAGGAATGAAGCCTACTTGGTCATGGTGGATGATTTTTGAGATGTATTGCTGAATCCGGTTTGCTAGGATCTTGTTGAGAATTTTAGCATCTATGTTCATCAAAGATATTGGCCTGTAGTTCTCTTTCTGTGTTGGATCCTTACCTGGCATGGGTATCAATGTGATGTTGGCTTCATAAAATGATTTGGGGAGAGTTCCATCTTTTTCAATCGCCTGGAATACCTTCAGTAGGATTGGTATCAGCTCCTCCTTGAATGTCTTGTAGAATTCTGCTGGAAAGCCATCTGAACCAGGGCTTTTTTTTTGTAGGAAGTTTTCTTATTACGTAGTCGATTTCCTTGATTGTTATTGGTCTATTTAGGGTCCCAATTTCTACTTGGGTTAACCTAGGCAGGTTGTGTGATGTCAGAAAGTCCTCCATTTCCTTAAGGTTTTCTAATTTGTTTCCATACAAGTGTACGTAGTAGTCTCTAATGATCTTTTGTATTTCTTCAGGGTCAGATGTGACTTCTTTTTTTGTGTTTCTGATTGTGCTTATTTGGTTTTTTTCTTGTTTTTTCTTGGTCAGTCTAGCTAGGGGACCATCGATCTTGATTAACCTTTCGAAGAACCAGCTTTTTGTTTCATTGATTTTTTGTATTATCTTTTTGTCTTCTATGTCCTGGATTCAGACTTTTATTTTGGTGATCTGGATTCTTCTGCTGAAATTAGGGTTTTTGTGGTCTTGCTTTTCCAACTTTTTTAGATGGCTTGTTAGGTTGTGAATTTCTGTTACTTCCATTTTCTTCATGTGTGGTTGTAGGGATATAAATTCCCCTCTTACTACAGCTTTCAAGGCATCCCAGAGATTCTGGTAAGATATTTCTTCATTTTCATTTGTTTCCAGATATCTTTTGATCCCTTTTTTGATTTCGTCGTTGACCCAAGAGTTGTTTAGCATCATGCTGTTTAGTATCCATGTCTTTGTGGGTTTTCGGGGGACTTTGTTGGTATCAATGTTTATTTTTATTCCACTGTGGTCCAAGATGGTGCTTGGTAGAATTTCGGTCCTTTTAAATATGCTTATGCTTGATTTATGGCCGAGTATGTGGTCTCTTAGAATATATTCCATGTGGTGATGGGCAGAATGTGTATTCTGTAGTCTTTGGATGGAGTGTTCTGTAGGTATCAATTAAGTCCATTTGGTTCAAAGTCTCATTGAGGTTCTGGATCTCCTTGCTGATTTTCTGTCCTGATGATCTGTCTAGGGTTGTGAGTGGGGTATTAAAGTCCCCAGTTATGACAGTGTAGAGTCAATATCTTTCTTTAGTTTTCCAAGAAGTTGCTTTATGAAAGTTGGCGCACCTGTGTTGGGTGCATATATGTTTAGGATAGATATTTCTTGTTGATGGATTGAGCCTTTTATCATTATGTAGTGGCCTTCTCTATCTTTTTTGATTTTTAATAGCTTGAAGGGTATATTGTCTGAAATTAAGATCGCTACTCCTCCTTTCTTTTGTATTCCGTTCGCCTGAAAGTTTGTTTCCCATCCTCTTACTTTGAGTCTGTGGGTGTCCTTTCTAGTGAGGCGAGTCTCTTGAAGGCAATAGATTGTTGCCTGATGATATTTTATCCATTTTGCCATTCTATGTCTTTTCAGTGGTGCATTTAGTCCATTCACATTTAGGCTAATAATTGAAATGCAAGAGTTGATCCCTGTCATAAGGTTCTTATAGAGTTGTTCCTGTTTGTTTGTTGTCTTTCTTTGGGTTCTGGAGTTGGCTCATGTGTGTTTTTAACCTTTTGCCTGTACTCTTGTGAAGAATGCTGTTGTTCTTTTTTCTTTTTCTTCTGTGTTCAGTAATCTCTTAAGTGTTTCTTGTAGAGGTGATCTGGTGGCAGTGTAGGTTCTTAGGAATTACATATCTGGAAAAGATTTCAATTCTCCCTCACTAATGAAGCTTAGTTTAGCTGGGTAGGTTATTCTTGGTTGAAATTGTTTATCTTTTAGAACTTTGAAGATAGGGCTCCAGGCTTTCCTGGCCTGAAGGGTTTCTGTGGATAAATCTGCTGCTATTCTAATGGTTTTCCCTGGTAGGTAGTCTGGCCTTTTTGTCTTGCTGCCTTTAGGATTTTTCCTTTTATAGCTACTTTGTTTAGGCGAATTATTATGTGTCTGGGAGATGGTCTTCTCATTTGTTGTCTTGCAGGGGTTCTCTGAATCTCTTGTGTTTGAATTTTTTCATGCTTAATGAGATGAGGGAAGTTTTCTTGAATGATTTCATGAAATGTTTGTTCCAGTGTGGCTTCTGTTTTTCTCTCTGCCTCAGGAAGCCCAATTACTCTTAGGTTTGGTCTCTTGAAGTGATCATTCATCTCTTGCAGGTTTTGTTCTGTCTTTTTGAGTTCTTTTCTATGCTTTTGACAGTTTGGGTTAGTTCTGTGTTTTGGTCTTCGAGCTCTGAGATTCTTTCTTCTGCTTGGTTGATTCTGCTTTCCATGCTTATTTGTGTGTTGTTCATTTCCATCACAGTATTCTTTACTGCTGTCATTTCTGACATCAGCTCCTTTCTATTTTCCTCTTGTCTCTCCACAATTTTTTTAATTCTCTCCATTAATGTCTTGATGTCTGGGTTTGTTGCACGTAACAGTCATTCTCGGGGCTCTTCATTGTTTGTGTTCCAGAATCTGTTTTCTCAGTGTCTGATTTCCCAGGGGTCTGTGTAAGACCTATATTCTTCTTTTGATTTTTCTTCATTTGTGTGGTTATTCCCCCTCCCTACTTTTTCCTTCCCTCCACGTCACCGTCATCTTTAATTCTGTTATTCAGGGGTAAAGGTATTGAGTTTACTTCTGTTTGTTCAATCTCCTATTCTTTATGTATGTCCTCTTACTTTGTTCAATTCTGGAGTTTACTGTAGGTTGGAGGTGGTCCTTTTTGCAGTTTTGAGATTTACTTAAGGGGAGAGCTGTGATTCAAAATCTGCCTGCAAGTCCTGGTATTCACTGACAGGTGTGTGGATAATGTGGAACCCACTTTCCACTGCCCTGGAATCTGTCCGTGCAGTGGGGCTGTAGGTTTACTCCCTGAAATAAAATGTGGTTAGCAGAGGGGAGAGAATGGAGCAGATAGTGGGTTGAAGAGGGGAGTGGAGAGATAGAGGAGTAAGGGGGGAAACAAATGAGTGTGCCAACAAATAGAGAGAGAGGCCTATAGTGAAACTGATAAAAACAATAGACCACAGCTACAGACGAACCAACTCTCATACAAAAAATAAAAAATAAAAATAAAACATATAGTGATGCTAACATACAAGCTAACCAACCACCTTGTTAGTGTGCTGTTCCTCTACACAAAGATATAGTTTACAGAGGGAAGAAAAGAGAAGAAAAGGAAAACAAAAAAAGAAAAAAGGGAACAATACAGTAGGAATAGAATTAAGTCATTAAACTAATAGAATCAATGAAGCACACTCTGAGACATTTCGTTTAAGTCCAATGTCCTTTCAGGTCTGATTTTTAGTTTTCTTTTCAAGCTGGTAAATTAGTTTGCAGTTAGGGTCTGTTGCCCCTGATCTGCTGTGAAGGGCAGTTCCGATTACCCTCTGTTCAGCACTCTGGTCTATGTCTTTATCAAGCTTGTTTCTCCCGATTCGGTGTTGTTACCTTGAATCGCCAGCAGGTGGTGCTATCTCAGCTGCTCGCCCCAGAGGGGGTGGGGCCAGACAGGAACAAGATGGCTGCCTGCCTCAGGCCAGGCAACAGGAGCCTTACGGCGGGCGGGCAGGACAGTCTCCGTCGCAGAAGAGGTGGCAGCGATCCAGCAGATCTTCCCTGAAGGGGTTTGATGTGGATCGCCTCGGGCCTGGGTGGTGTGATGTGCTACGGCCATCACAGAGGCTGCGGCAGTGGCAGTGGCGGCAGCGGTGGTGGGGGAGGGGCTGCGGCGTTGGCGGCAGTGGTGGCACCGTTTGCGCCGCAGTGACTGTCCAGTCCATTGCGATGTCCCAGCGGTGGCAATGGCCAAGCTCTGTATGAAGAGCAGGCTGCGATGTTGGGGTCCATAGCCCCCTGGGGCGAGAGTCAGAGACCCACTGCAGATCTCCTTTGCAGAGGGCTTCAGAGACGGGGTTGCTCCATCGCCATCTTGCCGCTTCTCCTCATGGTTCAATTTTTTTTACATCTAAATCTTTAATGTATTTAGAATTCATTCAAATAAGAATTTTTCTTATTTTTCCCCAAGTAACCAGTTAATCCCAATACCATGTGTCAAAGTTATCCCTCAAAATGCCCGTTCTCCAGACTTCCTTCCACCCATCTCCTACCTTCCTTCATTAGGGTCACAACCATGCTCCACCTCAGATATTTCCATTGGCTCCCAACTGACCTTTCTCCAGTCAGTATTTCATTCCTCCCACCAATACCATCCTCTACCTCAAAAACCTGCCTTCCAGATAACATATTGAGTGATTGTATCACCCCCTCTTCAAATCATTTCAATGGCTCTCCAGTCTGAATGAAATCCAAAGGTTTTCATAAACTCACAATTAGGGTGGTCATATATGTTACCATCTCAATAGGGAGAAAACTGAAAGTGAAAGAAAGGATATTAATAATAATGCTGGGACTCAGACATAAACCGACTCTCCTAAACAAACTCTGCTCAAAAGGTTCTAACTGTCCAGCTCCAAATTCCTGTCTCTTCTTCTCTCACAACTACTGCTCAGCCATACTAAGCTTATTTTGGATCTTCTCATTCTCAAACGTAAGTGTTTTCTTTATGGGACTTCACATACCATCCCCTTTAACAAAAACATTTATTTTTCATTTCCTACTCAAGATCCATCTCCCACTCTTCTGACTACTCTGTGACCTCAAATTCAACCTTCAGGTCTCAACTGATATGCCACTTCCTCTGTAAAGTTTTCTTCAACACACCCTTCCAAATTTGGATTTAGCACCATTCGTATGTGTTCCACATTATTTCCATGTGTTCCCTTTTTTAATACACCATTTATCATATCACCTTCACTAATCTCCATATATCTTCTATAATATGTATCCAAAAGGGCCTGGCATACACTAGGCATTGAATAAATATCTAAGAATGAATGAATGAATGAAGATTTGTCTCTAGTGACACTTACAAATTACCAAAGAAAGTTATAAAACTTTTCAAAAACTAGTTGGTAGTTCTGGAATATGTGTATTATCTTCCCATAGTGGGGCATATTTGGTTGTAAAGAAAGCTATATTACTTTGGAGATAAATCTCTGGTTTCTTCTAGTACTAGGTAAATATTTAAAATGAAATAGCAATATTTAAAAAGTAATTTCCCTAATCCACTAAAAATTAAAAACAATATTCAAATTAACACACCAGAATGACATTTTTCACATTTTAACTGTTGGTTCAACCAACCTCATATTCATATTCCACTGTACCTTGCTTCTGTTTAAAGGGGAGAAAAAAAGCAAATAGTTTATTCCCAGGACAAAAAGGATTAACTGACTATATTCCAAACTAGTCTAGACTTTATTTGTTGCCTGAACTTCCTAAAGTAATTATCTATAGAAGTGAGGTTCAAAGCGATAGTAGTTAATATAAATGACTTAAAAGAAAGCAATGTTAACTGTTAGGTCAAACAGGGAAGAAAGATATTTTCATCCCTAACTACAAATTGCCATTACCAGTCACAACATCATGTCCCTGGAATCTTATATATTTTCTATATGTGCTTATCTTTCATGCTGATTCCTTACCCACTCTTTAGGCACATGGCTTAATATACACAAAAAATAAACAAAATTATCCATTTAAAATGTTTTCCACACAAAACTTAACAATCCAATTATAAAATTTTATCAAATGAACCTTTATAATGTCATGTTTTCATTATCAGCTATACCATTTTAAACTCTCTTGAATAGATACCAAAATAAACTTTGTCTGAAACATTTTTCTTTAATTTCTAATATTCTCAAACCAAAATAATCATCTCAAAAAAAAGTTTAATGAGCTTCTCACTCTGCCCCTGGTTGACTGCAACTTTTCCTGTGTAGTCTAAGACCAAATGAAGAAATCTTCAAAGTACTCTCTGTCAAGAACCTCCTTTTCTTAACTTTTGCACACACTTTGTCCATAACATCAAGCAACTTTTCTGCTTTAATCTTATCCTTGTTCTTTTAGAACCAAAATTTAATTAACCTACTGAACCACTAACAAATCAATTACTCTCATATTACTAATCATATTACTAATCTCATATTTCTAACCATTTATCCTTTACACCAATATATCCAGGAACTTATATTTACTTACAGAGATTAGAAATTATAGTCTGTGCATACTTTATTTCATCTTTTATTTAATACTAACTTTCTTTTTTCAATATAAACTTCAAACCACAGTTTCAAAGATCTTTCTCAAACAAGGTAAACACTAGTTGCTGTATCTAGGCAGAAGTTTTCATTCAACACTCTATATATGCATACCAGTAATCAAAGAGAACCGATCACTTTAATTACATAATTATGTAATCCATATGTAATTTTTACTCACAGAACAGTATTTTACACACAATTGCAATAGTATAAAGTCCAAAATGTATACAGTACAGGGTTTAGTACATCAATGGCCTTAGAATAACAGCAAGAAAATTTTAAATGCCTTCTGTAGGCTAATCACATTTGGATGAAAAATAAATGATAAACTCAGGAGAAAATGAAAAAGGGAGAACTGAAGTCTGTCTACCAATATTTTACTGGTATTTTATACTGAAAAACTGCTCTGCTCTGTAAAATGTATAATACTTGAAATATCATTTGGTGGAGGAAAAGGAAATGGAGAGGAGAAAGGGACAAGAGAAAGAAGAATGCTGAAATGATCCTACAGAAAAATAGGTATATTTGTCATATATACTGGAATATAATTAACTGGCCAAGTAAAATGAACCTAAACAAAATCACTTAGGTTCTGTATGGCATATTCTTCACTTCATTTAAAAGGAAAATGAACTTGAAGCCACATTTTATTTGCCAACTTAAATTCTAAGGTTCCCAGTTAAAGTATTTTGTTGTTTGTCACCACATTCTAATCAAAAGCTTAATAATTTCTTATTAGTAGAATTTAGGATATTAAAATACAGTATATTATCTGAAAACACATTTACTTGAAAATTGATGTTTGAAACAAAATACATCAGAAGGCTCAGAAACTGACCCTGTTTGAAGGTATTTATTATTAACATGTAACATGTCCTCACCTTCACATTGGGTTTTGACAGCAGTTTCAACAGCTCTCTGATCTCGCTGCTTAATGGTTTGTTCTGAAGCTCTTCAGCCAGCTGCAAGGGAGATCATATTGACATAAAGAACATTTAGTAAGAGCATTGCAAGGTTCCATGTGTAACAACTGAGAATCTCTGTCTTGCTCAGGGCTATTACTTCCCTGTGTTTAAGGAGAGGTCAGCATAAAAGAAAACAGACCATCAATCACTGGTCGTCTTTCTGGGCCCAAAGTAGCCCAGACCCAAGCCCCGGCTCTCGGCTGAGTATGAATCAAGTAATCCTATCAGTCAAATCACCTTCTGATTTACTGCAATGAGGGCAAATCCCAACACTTCATCCATGTGAATGGTCTTTTGCATGTAGACAAAGGACCACTTGTAAAACGAACTGGATCAAGCTTTGACACTGTACCCCAACTCTGAAAAAAAAAGAGCTTCTGAATGAGGTGGTGAAATCCACAGGGTTTCCAAAGACCCATGGGGTTTCCAAAAACCCACAGTAGCTGTGCTGTTTACAGATGGAGTAAAAGAACTAGAATTCCCCTAATAGAGCAAATGGTCTGAAACTTTTATTATGTTTACCTATACCGACTAAGAAGTCTGTTCAATGTAAACCAAGTTAATCATAAAATGATCTATAATAGGTTGACAATTGTGGTACCAACAATGCTGACTGCAGGCTACTGAAATGATCAAAAATTCCCATTTGTTCTATCAAAAGAAAATGTTGGAACTTTGAGACATTCTTGAGACATAAAGAGATATTCCTATCAAAATTTTGATTCAATTTCAGGTTATCAGAAGGCTCACATAATTTTCATACAAAGAAAAGCAAGACTCATATAGGAAAAAAGATTAGAATTATGAAATATGTAACATATAATTTAAAATATATAAATGTATATTTATTTAAAACCCCTTCTGAAAACACTGCATGAAATGTCCATTTGTCTCTATTGTTTCTACCAAGGTAAAAATAATTGTTCTTGTTTTTAGGAAAGGAGTTTTCTCTTAAAAAAAAAAAAAGGCATAATGTAAATTACACACAAAAAAAAAAAATCAAAGAAAACTAACACATTCACTAGTGACATTTCAAAAATTGCTTTTACTTTTTCAAGGCAACATTTCTACAAAATTTTTAACTTATTAAAAGACATAAAAGGCACTTGACACTCTTTAGTCACTTAATATATAACAATATATTTAACATGTAAATACACTGCTCTGAAGAATTATAAAATACTATGGTTTATCAGATTTACAGAGTAGTCTCTAATTTTTTATAAAGCAATATTGTTACAATATGATTGGGCCTCATCTATATTAGTTTTCCCAGAAGCCTGAACAGTAAATGTTTTCAAACTGCAACTTACTTGTGGAATTACATCTACATCTTTATTTTATTCACTTGTGTTTCAAAAATTATATAAATATAGAAACACACTTGTAATTTTCATAGATGAAAACAAAAGGGAAAAGTATTTGGAGACTAAACAAACAGCACACAACTTGGTTACTTATTACATATGCTTTATTTTCTAAATTAGAATATAAAGTATATCAAGGAAAATCAATTTCTGTACATGGTCAATTTTCTTTTATTATATTATGGCCCTAATATATTACTATCCTGAATAATAACTTGTTTTATCATAATAAAGAAAAAATGTAAAAGCAACAACTGAAGTACAAGATATCACTAAAACCAGCCTTAACACTAACTGTATTTCTCTCCTAGCTTAGTGTCCTTTATAGTTTATCCAGGTGTGCGCTCAATTCATCCGAGTCCGAAAGTTAACAGTAAGAATCAGCAAGCTAGTTCCCTTACTCCAAGTTTAAAATAAAATTATAGCTACAGGAAATTAACTACTCCGTCAATGCCAACTGCTTCTAAAATTTATTTTTTAGTTATGAAGGTAATTTGGAAAGGTCTAATATTCATAAATCATTACCATACTTTATAATCCATTTTAAAAACAATCCTGTCTTTTTATGTATTTCATATGTCTCATTCCTATACTTGTATCTGTCATTTTTTAGTACTGTCAGCAATATAGTTATCTCATCTGTCTTTATTTCTCCAACGCATTCTTCTTGTCTGTTACTTTCTCAGCACACTAACAGCTGACAGCTCCTCTCTCTTCATAGAGTTTAAAGCCGAAAATTTCTATTACATCATTACCAAAGCAGAACAAGAGGGTAGCATGCAACATTTTTAGAACAGGAAAGTGAATGAAAATCAACATAATATCAGCATAAGCTCAGTGATGACAGGACTTTTGGAAACATTTGCAACTTCTGGTTTTCACTCGTAGGATCACACACATCTGTCTGCACCAGGATGAGTGCTGCCTGGGCCAGGTCTGTGGCAGACACGTCCCAGCCAGCTCAGAAGGGCATACTTACATCATCAGCCAAGGCTACTGCGCCATGCAGGATGGGCACCGGGCCCTGCTTCTCATAGTAGTGTAGCTTCTCATGGATCTGGAAGAAAATCAAATGAATACAAACTCACTGGCTAGCAATCTTAGACAGTTAAATATTTTTATAATTGAAAAGAGAATCTGGTTGCCTGAACATTCTGAAGTTATATGTTTATAAAAACCCATAGTGGACACACGTGTGCCTAATTCATCTGTTACTATGGTCCAGGGTTTATAATATGGAGTCAAATGAAAACAAAAACCTTCATCAAATAGAACCCATATTAAAAATCAAACCATTGTTTCTTCCCACAGAACAAACAATGTTCTGTGTTAGTATTCTAAAATCTATAATCTCTAAAACCTAATGTTTCAATACTTCAAATATCAGCTGTAGTTTATATTTCTGCTAAAAACATAAATTACGATTAGAGCAAAGCAATAAACCGGCAACCACCCTCTGACAGGATGGCATGTAATAGCTGTTGAGAGTGAAGAAGCTGGCACTGCATGTACCTAGGCACTCAATCCAAGAAGACCTTACCAAGCACACTGCTCCTTCCATGGTTCGTTTATTTTTTCAAATTGCCAACTTCTCCCACAAAAATCAAAGTTCCAAGAAACAAAGGGATGTTTCATAACTAAAGACATTTCCTATAGTTTATTTAGCTCAAAGAAGATCATTTTTCATATTTCAAAACAATTATATTAATAAATCAAAATTTGGTCCTTCATTTCCCATCATCATGTCTCAAGAAACACAAAGGCAAGAATCTACTTTACTGCCACGTAAGGCAAACCAAGTTCACTAAAAAACAGTATTATGAAGTTAAGAAACAAATGATACTTTGACAAATGCATAGCTCTCAGAACCTAAGTTCAATTGATTCAGCTCTTATGTAGGTGTTCTTTTAACATTTTATACTTAAAAACTCACATTAGCCTCTTCTTATTTATAGTAAGAAAAATTGTCCCCACTATATATGAAAAACAGTTGCACCTCACAATTTCCTGTTTCTAATAGGTATCAAGTAATACACTCTTTAATTATACTCAAAGCTAACTAAACTCACTTGTAAAAGTCTGGAAGACAGATTTTATTTTGATTAGCCAGATGCTATTGCTAAGACAGGATTATATTACCTTTTTGGTAACATGGTGTAAAATGTAAAGCATCAAAGAAAGAATTGTGATACTTATGATATTACCAGAATGATCAGGGCAACATTTTTACTTAATATCTTGGAACCTTTAAATATTTCTTACACCAGGGTAATAAACGAATTTTAAAGACTACAAGCTATAACAAGAGTAAGACTTGGTTTGAGAAACTATAAAAGTATACTTTAAAACAAAGAGCAACCATACTTAGCGCTAATTCATTTTATTGAAATAATTTTCAAGAATTAGCTCACTTCAACATATACTACCATAGAATGCTGAACTCACCCTATCATAAAACTCATCTAACTTCATTGCAATCACTTGTCCGAATGCCTGCTTCCCTGCTATAATAAATATGGAGGCTCCTACTTATCAAGCACTGACCATGTGCCTGTCTTACCTACCTAATTGGTATCAGTAATGCTAGTAACATAGTATTTAGCAAGTTTAATATTTTAATTATTTAACCCTCTCAAGAACATGATGAGGTAGGCAGCATGATCATCTCATTTTACAGATAAACAGTCACATAAGAGTTGAACACCTCGCCACATTCCTATAGAGCGTGAAGGGGCAGAGCTGCAATTTCAAGTTCAAGTCATCTGGCTTGGTGTTGAGAGTTCCTCACCACTCACTTTTCTTCTCAGCTAACATCTCATCTGCATTCTTCACCAACTTCCTTGGCTGCTGAATGAAAATGACCTGTTGGTAAGACACCTAAAAGATCATGGATAGATACATTATAAAACTTAGTGACTGTGTTCAAGGACTATCGAAGCGTTGGTGGCTCCTCTCCATCTCTTCCCCTTATCTTTTCTTTCTGATGGCCCCTATTGTTCCCATGTTAATTTGTATTAGTTCTATAATTATTTCCTAAAATTACAATCCTAATAAAGACGTTATTTCTCCTCTTAATGTGCTCCTTCTGAGTGTCTTTTATAAACAGTTTCTCTTCTGTCATCTTCTCCAGATTCTCACCCAACTGATGGAACAAACTATCCCCAGTCTACCCATACAGAGACTTTTTACTATATCCAGGATTTTAAAATGTTCTCCTAGAATTTCAAAATGCAAGCAACCCTATGTTGATAGGTGTTTTGTTTCACTGCATCATTTAAAAAATTAAATTGGTAGGAAAGTTAAAAATGATGCTAATTTTGAGCTTTTCACTGTTTCCAAAAATAATGACAGAAATTTGTTGTATTTATGATACCCAGAGAAGAAGAAAAAAAAACAAATGATGTAAAAATTCTAATCTAATAAGCAGATAATACATATAGACTTCACCCCAAGGCTATTCAATTGAACTGTCTGTGGTGTTAAAAATATTCTATAGCTGCTTATCCAACATGGTTAACCTCTAGCCATGTGTGGCTTCTGAGAACTTGAACTGTGGCTAGTGTACTTGAGGAACTGCAATTTTTGTTTTATTTAACTTTAGTTAATTTAAATTTAAATACTCACATGTGGCTAGTACCTTTCATCTTGGAAAACATGACATATATTTTTATTATACACTCTATAATTTCCCTTTATATCCCAGGAAAATTCACTCTGATACACCATGGCAAATTTTCCTGAATGGGAACATTTTGGAATCCAATAGACAAATATATAACCAAAGACATGGCTTTGTCATCAGTGAGGAAACTGACATCATCTAGCCGAGTGTGGTGGCATGCGCCTATGGTTCCAGTTACTTGGACTGCGTCAGCCCAGTGGGTCAAGGCTGCGGTGGCCATGAGCATGCCACTACACTCCAGCCTGGGTAACAGAATGAAACTCTGACTTAAAAAACAAACAAACAAAAAACTGACATCTAATAACTGGCTTGACTATATCAAGTATAGCCAACCTATGAAATCTCATTTTATTTTATTTTATTTTCCTTAGAGACAGGTCTCACTATGACAACCAGGTTGGAGTACAGTGACATGATCACAGTTCACTGCAACCTCAAACTCCTGGGCCCAAGTGATCCACTTGCCTCAGTAGCTGGGGCTACAGGCATGCTTTACCACATGTGCCCAATTTTTTTTGTAGAGAAGGAGTCTTGCTAAGTTGCCCAGGATGGTCTCAAACTTTTGGCTCAAATGATCCCTCTGCCTCAACCTCCTGAGTAACTGGGACTACAGGTACATGCCACCACTTCTGGTTAAATTTTAATTTTTTTTTGGAAAGACAGAGGTCTTACTATGTTGATCCCCCTGCCTCAGCCTCTCAAACTGTTGGGATTACTGTTGTGCCCAGACAAAATCTCACTTATTTTAATGAAACATTTTCCTTTGTAGATTCAACCATGTAATAAAGGTATACTTTATTTATCTTCCCTGAATAACAAGAAGAGGAGGAAGAAGAAAAAAAGATGAGGAAGAAAATAAGTTAGGGATAAAGAATTCTAGAGAGAAGGGTAGACACTGGTTAAGTTAATTTCATATGACAGAAAGATATATAGTTTTTCAAAAGTAAAATCCTAAAAGCAATGATAGGCTAAAATATTTTCAGTGCGCTATTAACAAAAAAAGGACATTTCAAAATCTGTAACATTATGCTCTATTAAACAGTGTGTGTGTGTGTGTGTGTGTGTGTGTGTGTGTGTGTGTGTGTGTGTATGTATATATATCCACAATGATTTATTTTGCATAATTATATTTGTAATCAGGAAAAGACAAAGTAAAAATATTTTCTATATGAGGGAGGACCCAAAAAACCCCAGAATCATCTTTTGGAGGGCAGGTTCCTTGTAGTACACTCAGAATTTGTTCCTCCAGATCAAACGGCTAACCAAAGATTTTATCTGGAAGTTTTGTAAGGGTGCATAATGATTTGTGGAAGAAACATTCCAAGTGGCAAACAGGTAACTGGTTCTTCCACCATAACAACCCACACTGTGCTGAGGGTTCAGCAGCTTTTGATCCAAAACATCATGACCCCCATGCCCCACCCTCCCTATTCACCCAATCTCACCCTGAGCAAGTTTTTTTGTTTCCCTGGATGAAAAATGTCCTCAAAGGAAAACGTTTTGTCAATGGGGAAGAGGTGAAACAAAAAACAGCAGAAGCACTAAAAGACATAAAAAATGACAAGTTCAAAAATCGTTCTGAGCAGTGGAAAAAGCATCGTGATAGGCGCACCACATCAAACAGAGAGAACTTTGAAGGTGATTGAAACTTAAGCATGTAAGAATAAATATACCATTTTTTACATATGAATTCTGGGTTTTGGGGGTCCCTCCTTGTACAGAACCAGTTCTTATAAAGCTATATTAACCTTCATTTACATATCTCCTGAAACTAAATGTTTCATTTTAGCAAGGAAATCTGGTGCCAATAATCTAGTCTTACTTACACACCACAGAGCTTTTTTTTTTTTTTTAAAGCCTCAATAATGAAACTATAAATAAAGTAGTCCCAATGTAAACATTTGTTTTAAACATCTCAATGATGTATGGAGATATTTAAACTGAAAAACTCCACCATGGTTATCTGAATTATATAAAATAAACAAAGCTGTAATCCTTTTCCTGGCTTCTGAGTATGAAAAGGTATTAAAAATAATTGCTCAGTAGTTTGAATCTCTAGTATGTTGGTTAATAGTACCCAATCTAGAATTAGCATGGCACATGCCTATTTACCTCCTTTATTTAAAACATGGGGGATGGTGAGATATGGAGTATTAAAAAAGAAAATCCTGCCGGGCTCGGTGGCTCAGCCTGTAATCCTGCGCCTTTGGGAGGCTGAGGTGAGTGGATTGCCTGAACCCGCAGGTTCAAGACCCGCCTGGGCAGGCAACACCTCCTCATCTCTACAATAAATCAAAAAATCAGCCGGGCGTGGTAGTGCATGCCTGTAATTCCGGCTACTTGGAAGGCTGAGGCGGAAGGATCACCGGAGCCTAGTGGGTCGAAGCTGCGGTGGCCGGAAGCGGCCACTGCACTCCAGTCTGGGCAACAGAGTGAGACTCCAACTCAAAAAAAAAAAAAGAAAGAAAATCCGATCAAAAATATGTTTTATTTGTTTCTGATAGGTGACCTTGAAATATCACCTGCCATTTTGCTGATTCACAGTGCAGTACTCCTAGATTTGGCAGATAAAAATCTCAAATTGCAAGCTTACAGATCAACTAGTCTGTGGCTACAAATTATTAAAATAGATTCTCTTTTGTTCCTATCTAATCCCAGGAAGAGACAGACTAGCTTCTTTGTCATTTCCCTAGAGAGTTAGTAGGAATTTTTCATATTATCCCACTGATTAACAAAGTAGCACTAGAAAAAGTAGATGTTGTATGTATTACAAAGCCTAAAAGCTTGGAGCTGTACCTTTGCTTAACCTACGCAGTCAGAAGAAAATAAACAAGTCTCCCCCCATAGGAAACCACTAGGAGCAACTGGCACTTTGCCTTCAACTCAGGCCAAGGTATTTGCAACAACTCTACACAGATGGAGAATTTTCTAAGGGACATGGCTATAATGTCTTGTAAAATATAAGCACCAAAACCAGATTTTAGGCTTAAATTAATTTATAAAAAAGCAACAAGCCATCAACATTTCATTGTGGTTGAAAATGTAATATTTTTATTTGAAGTCACTTCTCGGAACCTTCTCCACAGATCAGATTCCCCTCGTTCCCAGAACAATATTCTAGAGAAAGTAGCCAGGGCAATAAAGATTTCCTTGGAAAATTTTAGCAATGTGAGGGAAAAAAAAAAGAATATGAATTCTCCAATCCAGAAATAGATAATCTGTCCCATTTTGAAACAACCCAATATTTGCACATTCATCTTTCACTCCCCTCATATTTCAATGATCAGACCTGCCATTTTAAAAATATGTATCACAATAATCACTGAAAAATTGGGAAGTGTTCAACTTTATTTTTTTATTTTTAAATTGTGGGGTATAGTTAAGGGTTAGGTATACAAGTATGTATTGTGTAGGTACCCTTGTTGATGAGGTGTGCCCCCCCAAGACAGATATTGACTACTGTTAATCTTTTTATCAGAGTGGTAGTGGATGTTATTACAAATGATGTCTTGGAGCTCGTACAGGTTTCTACATACAAGTAGCAGTCAATTATGCTGTATACTTGTTTGTGGTTTACCTTTTAACAAACATTAACACTGTAATTACAGCTTTAAAATAAAACATAACAAAAAACAAGTTGTCTTAAGCAGTGACAAATCTAGGGTCTATGGCCAAGAGAATCCAGAGGTGGCACTTAGCTGATTCATGACCTCCTCGAAATTATTTACGTGTATTTTTCTAGGAACATAATCCAAAATGCAGATGGGTGACTCATGCTAAAAGGCTTGAACTTTATCCAGTAAAAATAATAATAATAATAAAAAGCCATTAACGACTAAAAGACTTTTTGTGCTTCACTCCATCTTCATTGTACAAGTGGGGGTGGAGGAGGTGGCAAGTTAGGCTAGAAGGAAACTGTTTAAGAGGATGTTGCTCTGAAGGTAATTCCAAAGGAACCGATCACTGCCCAGTGTAGGTTGCTTTGCAGGTTCCTCAGGCTTCCCTTTCTTTGCAGGACTGATACACACAGGCACTTTCTGTCTTCTTCAGCTGCCATCACTGTGGCCTCTGACCCCATGCCTGTTGTATTCTTCCAGCTGCTGTTTCCCTGCTGCCCCTAAGATAAGCATCTAGGCCCACTGGGTGTTAAGGATCTTACTGTTATCCACATTAGGGAAAGGATAAGGACAAAAACCAAAAAACTCAACATGAGGAATTTATAATATTTTCATAGGTTTAAAAGATGAACTCGCAGCCGGGTTTGGTGGCTCAGTCTGTAATCCCAGTGCTTTGGGAGGCCGAGGTGAGTGGATTGCCTGAGCCCATGGGTTCGAGACTTGCCTGGGCAACTTGGCGAGATCTCATCTCTACAATAAATCAAAAATTAGCCGGGCATGGTAGCACGTGCCTGTAGTTCCAGCTACTTGGAAGGCTGAGGTGGAAAGATCGCCGGAGCCCAGCAGGTAGAGGCTGAGTGACAGAGTGAGACTCCAACACACACACACACACACACACACACACACACATACACAAAAGATGAACTCACTACATAATTTACTGAAAACCTTGAGTCAAAAACACCTGAGTTTAAATCCCAGTTCTGCCCCCTACTTGCTATTAGGCAACTTACTCAACTTTCTAAATGTAGTTTCTCACATTTAGGACAGGATAATAACAGCGCCTACCACATAGGCTTATGTAAGAAATAGTCACCATTAAGAGTTTCATGCTAGCCCTGGAAAATAGAAAATGCCCAATAAATGGTAGTTTACATCCTGATGACCCCTCTACCCTCCATTGGTAGTCCTAGGAAGAGATGTTCATTTCCCTTTGATTACATCACATTGCATATATGTAATAATATACAATCAAAACTTAAAGATAGAAATCAAAGGAAAATTGGTACCACCTATGTTCAAGAAGAGAATACATATTTCTGAGGGACACTCAAGGAAATGCCATTGCCCTTGATATTTCTTCAAACACAAAGTAAGAGGAGAGGAGGACCTAGATGAAGGCAGTGGCAGCAGTGTTAAAAGAAGCTAGATAAACACAGGAAAGGCAGACACTTACTGTGGCCACAGCAAGTATCAAGTGATGGAGATGGTGCAAGACCAAGCTGAGAAAATCACAAGATTTCCAGGAAGAATGAGGCATGTGATGAAAAATCTAGATCTATGTGTTTTAGTAACATGTGCAAAAAGGACCTGTCCTTTAGCAACCATTTCCCTAGTTACTTTATTCACAAAGAAGAAAGTACTATCTTTGATGAGAAGACAGAATGAAAACAAAATATAATGTAACAACTAGATTGAAAGAGTCTTCGAAAAAAGAGTAACCATCAGAATCACCTCAACCATAGAGGCTATCACTGTTGTCATCTATCATCTGTCCATCATCTGGGAATTCAGAGACCCTTTGTGCCCGATCTCAAATTCTATGGAAATGAATGAAGAAATACATAATTTTGAGATAAAATGGGATCTGGTTAGGGGATGTGGACTGCATTCTATGTGACTGCATGGAAAATGAATCTGGTCAGGAATCAGACTTCATCCATGGTAGAAAAATCGAGCACATATAGGTTGGTTGTCACTTCCTTACTGAAGATCTTCTATGGTTGCCACTACACTCAAGATTAAGGGCATGCCTGCCAATGCAACTGGAAATTCATGCTGACTCTGGGGTCCTCCATGACTTAGACCCTGCAGGATTCCATCTCCAGCCACTCTTACACATATTCCAACCACAGGGACCTTAATGTTAAATCCCAACCCCCAAGGGTCGTATGACCTCAAGGCATCCTCTCTGTCCCTGAATCTCAGGAGTGCTCAACTTAGTTTTGGGTATGAGCTCAAATGTCACTTATACAGAGCCTTTCCCAATGGTCTTATCCCATCAAAACCAGTTCTCCTCCATTATCAGTTCTGATAGTTCTCTATTTCTTTTCTCACTACGCTCATTAGACTTTCTATTTATAGATTTATTGCATTTATTTGCTGATGCCCATTCCCACCTCCATTGGTAATGAAATATATAGATTAAGGACAATGTCCCTAGAGTTCACCACCATATCCCTTGCTCATAGTTCAATACCTCACATAAAATAGATGTTCAGAAGTTATAATTATTAGTTATTAATGACAAATGAATATATGAATCATGCAAGCATGCACAGCTGGCAACATCCTAGGATCACAGTGTAAGAGGGTAGTAAATGTAACTACTTTCCTCCTGTCCCAAAACTGATGACTGGTGCCCAAAGTTGAGGAAAAGTGTTAAGTCCCACAATCTAAAGGAAACTTCCCACAGCTGGAAATAGACATCTCTCCAGAGCTTAAGAACTGGCTGAAATGTAACCATCAGCCATCTCCTACCTGCCATTTCCCAGAAAGCATACGTGTTTGTGTATATAAACTTTGTATCTACACACATATATATAAGACTAAAGAAAGAAAATGGGCTTATTTAGATAAGAAAAGAGGAGAATAGGAGATAGGAGGGGGAGTCTACAGCCTAGGGAAGTCTCTAAGAGAAACCTTCACGGAGAACGGGCATGCAGATAAGAATGAGAAGACTAGGAAGACATTCTACAGTTCCTACATTTGGGCAGCAGACTAGCTGATTTGCCTTTTATGCCTCTGTAATCAAGGGGGAAAGCAAAATAAAGAAAGGGAAGTGCGGGCATGCTGCCTAGTCTACAAGTGATGCATGAGCTTCCTCAGAGTCAACAAACCCCACTGGAGGCCACTCCAACCAACAGCACCATAGATGGTTTTGGGTTGTGCCAGCTGTGCCCCCCAGGAGAGGTGTAACATTTCGGCACTTTACCACTAAGAATAAGCCAGCGTTGGCCTGAGAAGAAGCTATAATGTGGCCAGTTAAGTAAGATTGTCTCTTTTGACTTTTTGTCTCCTAGCCCCAACACACTGGAGGAGCTGGATCTTCCTTCAGAAGTATACTAGTCCATCTCCCAGGGAGCTCTGGGAGAAGAAGGATAAAAGAAGAACACATTATGTTCCATCCCCAAGTCGACACCCCTACCCCTAGTTGGCACTGGGGAAGGGAAGAGGTGAGGTTTAAATCAGATATGATCCAAAGGAGTAGTAAAGTGGTCTTTCAATAGCTGAAAATATCTTGGAAGCTATACACTTTGCCATAAATTATATAAAGAGGTAGAAAAGTCAATTTCAATCTAATTTTGTTGCAGTAATTGGAGAAAATTAAAACTGCCTCCTATTTGAACTGAGTTGTTCAATTTATTGGCTATAACAACGTAGACCAATAGTTCTCAAAATTTTTGATTTCAGAATTCCTTTACACTCTTAAAATTCACTGAGTACCCCCACGGAAGTCCACATACTATTATTTTTAATGAATTAATAATTTAGCAAAGGAGAACGCAAAGGGTCTCTGGTTCTCTCCCTGGGGGCTGCAGATCCCAACGTAGGCAGCCTGCTCTTCATACGGAGCTCAGCCGTCTCCACCGCTGGGGCATCACGGTGGTCTGGACAGCCACTGCAGTCCCAGACACAACAGCTGCCGGCGCTGCCGCAGCCTCCGTGGTGGCCATAGCGAATCATGCCACCCGTGCCTGAGGTGATCCACGACTTCAGACCTTGAAGCCCCTGAAGGCAAGGTCTGCGGGGATCACGCCACCTCTGCTACCACCTTGACGTCCTGCCAGCTGTGGGTCTCCTCCCATGTGCCCTGCGGCAGGCTTCCATCTCCAGCCTCTGCTGGGCTCCTGTCCGACTCCATCCCCTCTGGGGCGAGCAGCTGAGATAGCACCACCAGCTGGCGATTCAAGGTAGTACACCTACAGCCCCACTGCACGGACAGATTCCAAGGCAGTGGGAAGTGGGTCTCATATTTACACCTGTCGGCGGATACCAGGACCTGCAGATAGATTTTGAATCACAGTTCCACCCTTAAGTAAATCTCAAAACTGCAAATAAACCAGCCCAACCTACAGTGCAACTCCAGAATTGAACAAAGTAAGAGGATATACATAAGAAGAATAGGAGATTGAACAAACAGAAGTAAAAGCAATCTTTCAGAAAATGGAGGACTTTCTGTCATCACACAACCTGCCTAGGTTGAAACAAGAAGAAATTGAGACCCTAAATAGAACAATAACAATCAAGGAAATTGACTATGTAATAAGAAAACTACCTACAAAAAAAAGCCCTGGACCAGATGGCTTTCCAGCAGAAGTCTACAAGACATTTAAGGAGGAGCTGATACCAATCCTACTGAAGGTATTCCAGGTGATTCAGAAAGATGGAACTCTCCCCAAAACATTTTACGAAACTAACATCACATTGATACCCAAGCTAGGTAAAGACCCAACAAAGAAAGAGAACTACAGGCCAATATCTTTGATGAACATAAATGCTAAAATTCTCAACAAGATTCTAGTGAAGTAGATTCAACAGCACATCTCAAAAATCATCCATCATAACCAAGTTAGCTTCATTCCTGGGATGCAAGGCTGGTTGAACATTTGTAAAACCACAAATGTAGTAAGTAAATACATCAACAGATGTCAAAACAAAAACCACATGATTATATCATTAGATACAGAAAAAGCTTTTGATAAAATCCAGCACCGCTTCTTGATAAAAATCCTTGAACATCTAGGCATACGGGGAACATACCTCAAAATAGTAAAAGTCATCTACGAGAAACCCACAGCCAGCATACTCCAAAATGGACAAAAACTGGAACCATTTCCCCTGAAAACTGGAACAAGACAAGGATGCCCACTCTCACCCCTCCTGTTCAACATAGTATTGGAAGTCCTGGCTAGAGCAATCAGAGAAGAGAAGGCAATCAGGAGTATCCAAATGGAAAAGAGGAAGTCAAGCTATCTCTCTTTGCAGATGACATGATCGTGTACCTTGAAAACCCAGGAGAATAAGTCAAAAATCTCCTTACACTGATAAAGGGCTTTGGCAAAGTCTCAGGATATAAAATAAATGTGCAAAAGACGATCACATTTCTTTACACCAATAATAAACAAACAGAAACTCAAATAAAAACCACAATTCCATTCACAATAGCCACCAAAAAAAAAAAAAGAAGAAAAGAAATACCTTGGCATCTTCCTAACGAGAAACGTGAAAGATCTTTACAATGAAAACTACAAAACACTGCTCAAAGAAATCAAAGATGACACAAACAAGTGGAAAAATATCCCATGCTCATGGATTGGAAGAATCAACATTGTGAAGACGTCCATCCTACCTAAGGTAATCTACAGATTTAATGCAATACCCATCAAATTACCAGCAACATTCTTCTCAGACCTAGAAATAAACAACACAGGAATTCATATGGAAACACAAATGACCAAGAATAATCAGAACAATCCTCAGCAAAAAAAAAACAAAGCAGGCGGTATCACATCACCAGACTTCAAACTTTACTATAAAGCTACAATCATCAAAACAGCTTGGTATTGGTACAGGAACAGGCATAAAGACCAATGGAATAGAATTGAGATTCCAGAAGCAAAACCTCAATTTCTCAACCAACTCATCTTCAACAAAGCCTCCACCACCTACCACTGGGGAGAGGAGAACCTATTCAGTAAATGGTGCCGGGAAAACTGACTGACCACAGGCAGAAGATTGAAACAGGACGCCTATCTATCCCCATACAAAAACATTAATTCTAAATGGATCAGAGACCTAAATGTAAAACCTCAAACCATAAGGACCTTAGAAAATGAAGGACACACGCTCATGGAAATTGGAACTGGCATCCAATTCCTGAACAAAAGCCGAAACCCACAGGCCATAACAAAAAAGATAGACAAGTGGGACCTCATTAAACTGACAAGCTTCTGCAAAGCCAAAGAAACCATCAAGAGAGCTGGGAGACAGCCTACAGACTGGGAAAAAGTATTTGCCAACTCCAGGTCTGACAAAGGCTTAACATCTTGGATCTACAGGAACTCAAACGTGCTGAAAAGAAAAAAACAAACAACCCCATTATAAAATGGGTAAAAGATATGAACAGACACTTCTCAAAGGAAGACATCTGAGCAGCCAACAGACACATGAAGAAATGTTCAACCTCACTAATCATCAGGGAGATGCAAACCAAAACCACACTGAGATACCACCTACCTCCCGTCAGAATGGCCACTATCAATAACTCAAAAAATAACAGTTGCTGGAGAGGGTGTGGCAAAAAGGGAACACTTCTACACAAGTGGGAGTGCAAACTAGTGCAACCTCTGTGGAAAACAGTATGGCGATTCCTAAAAGCTCTAAATATTGACCTCCCCTATGTCCCTGCAATCCCCCAACTGGGAATATACCCTGAAGAACTCAAATCACTCTATAGAAAAGATACCTGCACACGTATGTTTATTGTAGCATTGTTCACAATAGCAAGAACCTGGAAGCAACCATGCTGCCCATCAAAAGAGGACTGGATTTAAAAAATGTGGTACATATACACGATGGAATACTACACAACCATAAAAAAGAACAAAATCTTGAATTTCACAGCAACCTGGATGGAACTAGAGTCTATAATACTGAGTGACCTCTCACAAAAACAAAGATCTGAGTATCACATGTTCTTACTCATATAGTAGACCTTGAACATCCAGTGTAATACTATAAGAAAATGTCTGACAGTGGTGGTAGGAAACTATGGGAAACTATGGTGGGGGGACGGGAAGGGAGATAGGATTAACGGTAGTAAATATCTGTCTGTGGACGGGGAGACACCTCTTATCAACAAGGGTCCCTGAACGAAGCATATATTTGTATACCTAACCCTTAACTGTACTCCATAATATCATAATAAACAATATTAATAAAAAAAGAAAATAATAATAATAATATGTTAAAATAACATGTCTTATGAAAAATAAATATATCTACTAAAATGAAAATTTTTGAAGAGTGGTATTGCCTTATACATTTGCAAGCATCTTTCATTTCTGGTTTAAAAAAAACAGTGGAATTCTCCTATTTGCTTTTACATTCTATCTGTTGGGATAGGTTCCTGGGATTGGAGTATATGAATAAAATCAGGTCTCCCACAGACTTGTAGTTAGAAGAGACAGGAATATTTTAGTAGCTTTTTTTGGGCTCATTGGAGATATTCATTGATATTACACCAAAACTCTGTTGGCAGTTTCTTAGACGTGAGATGCAGTGTGGACCCTGCAGCCATGGGCTTTCCATATGCCATTCCATCACAATCATTGTCCTGTCTTGCACTCTCCATGCCTCTTACCAGGGCATGATTTTATAACATCATGCATTGGTCATCTGGAAAATACTGCTTCACTCAGTTACGCAGATATGCCATATGTTTACATGTTTCATGGTAAACAACAACAACAAAACACATGTTAACATCACCAACAATCTCATTAAAAAGCCTTCTAGCTAGCAACTTCATGTGACAGATTCAGGTTTTTCAAGATTCTTTTTTTTTTTTTGAGTTGGAGTCTCACTCGGTTGCCCAGACTGGAGTGCAATAGCCGCTCCCGGCCACCGCAGCCTCGACCTGCTGGGCTCTGGCGATCCACCCCCCTCAGCCTTCCGAGTAGCTGGAATTACAGGCGCGCGTGCTACCACGCCTGGCTGATTTTTTGATTTATTGTAGAGATGAGGTCTCGCTGCCCAGGTGGGTCTCGAACCCGCGGGCTCAGGCAATTCACTCACCTCAGCCTCCCAAAGGCGCGGGATTACAGGCTGAGCCACCCAGCCCGGCTCAAGATTCTAATACTTGCTCAAAAGCTGGAATTTTATCATTGGCAACAATATAGTCTGTTGTTTCTTTGAAACAACAGGTAACCCTCAACCATTTGAAAAAAGTCTTTCAACACCATTCAATCTGAATAGACACAGTCTCTAATAGTATCCTACGAAAACAGCAGCTAGTTTAGTTCACAAATCACCCAACCCGACAATGGATTGTCCTTAGGACAACCAGAACTTTGGTTTGCAGCCAAGTGCTTTCTGAGTACTTCCCTTTTTTCTATATATAAAAGACTTGACAGCAAAAAGATATCTACTCAAAGGTTAAAATTTAATGCAATTAATTGCTTTTTACTGTGAGTGCCTGATGGTGAAGAACATAACGACTCACCAACTAGTACTGTTAGGTGCCACGGCCTTGTTTTGTGTGACAGCACTGGCAGTTTTATCCATTAGTGCTTGTACCATCAGTGCAGATGCCAACTCAGTGAAAAAAGCAGTCTCATGAAAACAGAAACTCGTAAATGTCCCCCTCCACACACCCGGGTCCACAGACTACACCTTGAGAACCACTGCTACATATAAAATCTGAATACATGAATATAACAAATAAAAGGAAACTTAACATTTCTTCGTGGCTGCACAACTCATTGTGAATTACAAAACTGTAGTATAGGAATACTAATACTTGCTACCTTGCACATACTTTCTTTAGAATCTGGCAGTTTACCTGAAGCCACTGGTCCAGGCTTGTGATATGTCTTACTCTCAAAACTAGGTGTCACTATTCTATAAAACCGATTTTTAGGTTTGCAAAGTGGTAAAAAGAAGCTTTAAAGGAAGACTAGTATACTTTTATAGAATTCACTTAAAGTATTGTGGTAAATGCTCAGGAAGGGATTGGCAGTAGTGAGACACTGCAGTGATGGGGAGGCCACAATATCAATAAGGGTACCTGATCTCAAATCAGGCAAAGTGGGGACAAAGGGAGGTCCAAACTTCACCTGTATGATGTCCACTTGTATACCTAATCGTGAACTGTACCACACATCTTGAAAATAAAATATAAATAAATAAAATTTAAAATTGTTTTAAAAAGGAATTCACTTAGACACACAGAACAGGTTTTAGCATTTCATGGAACTTAAGTTTGCTCAATCACTTATTCACATTTTCCCCCCAAAGTTCTGCCTTTGATGCTTTTCACCCTGGCTGATCACTGCCACTATTAGTATATTTACGCCTCAGCAATTTACAATAGGGTCCCAGACCAAGAACCTTTGGCATCAGCCCAGGGCTGCTATTATCAGTTTCTTTTGTTTATTGTACCATTTCAAAATTGTCTTTTCTTTCACATATTTATGTTTTTCAACTCTTTATTTTTGCTTTAAAATATACTTTTATATTCTAAAATGCTATTCTATTTTTCTCATTTGTATAATGACACAAAATGTAATTTGCTTGCACTGCTACCATCACAGCTGGGATATTTTAATGCACTCAAATATATATTGTAGCATATCCAAAAAATGGCATTCCCTGCCTTCCAGGTTTTATATAATACACAGCTACTATTCCCCTCTTACTCTTGGCAGAGTTGCTTAAAATGTTTCTCTTCCCTTGAAAAACATTTTCACTGTGAATTCATTTCTTTAATAGAAAATGAAAGCTGCTATTATACATGAAGCTTTGCAGACACAAATAATCAAATATGCCTCTTGGTCAGTAAGAAACAAAAAATTGTAATGATTTTGTATATAGGAAGATGATCCCCAGGTGGACAGAAGAAAGTCAGACCAAAACTATTCATTTTAATCTTATTACAAAACAAGTTTTTCTCTACCACCACAAAACTAAAGGTTCTAAGTTCTAAGTGTAAGTTTAAATACTTGCAATTTATTTCTAATAAAAATGAAATCTCAATTTCCTAAGAAAATTATTTTCCAAGCTTTTCACTCAATAGGAAATTCTAATAGATTCTAAGTTCTTAGAATCACATGAGTATACATTAAAACCTATTTACAAAGGAAATTGTAAACTTTTTTATGTCTTTGTGCTGGATTTAAAACTATCTTATGGCTCATACCAAAAGGTATATGAAATCTGATTATTTTCAAAGGCCAGAAGCTTTATACATTATTATTGATATATAGGTTAGACACCAGAAATCCAAGTCACATTTCATGAAGCAACTGAATTCAACCTTCAGGGTTGAGCCTATCAAAATCTACTATTCTGCCGGGCTTGGTGGCTCAGCCTGTAATCCCACGCCTTTGGGAGGCTGAGGTGAGTGGATTGCCTGAGCCCGCGGGTTTGAGAACC
>NW_007252327.1:404976-413958 GCF_000164805.1 Carlito syrichta
ACTGCACTCCAGTTTGGGCGACAGAGTGAGACTCCAACTCAAAAAAAAAAAAAAAAATCTACTATTCTGAAATCAAGCTGAAACCTCTCAGATCAAGTAAAACAACACATTATTTAATATTAAAACTTAAATGAAGCTTTGGACTTCAGGGATGCAAAGATAACTCTCCAAAGGCGCAAAAGAACAGTTTTCCATCACATTCATATTTTACACATATAAATAGCAACAATTCCACTAAAAAAGACTTGAAGAGCTACCTTGAACACATTATGTGAAATTAGCCCACAAATGTATTACCTTTCCTCCTCAGAATCCCATTGAAATGACCAAATAACATACAAAGCAATTTTTTTTAATTCATAGTAAGAACAGAGACAAATGCCACCCAAAGTTCAGGAAAGTCTGAAACATTTCAAGAAAATATGAAGATAAAATACTGGGAAAAGCCTATCCAAGTCATCATATTCTATCCTCACAGGTAAAGAGGGCCCTGTTCAGAAAAGTAGACAAATGTGGTGACCACAAGATCAAAGCACCCCAAGTACAGAGAAGCAGAGTCTCAGAAAAAGACTGGAGTTAATTTATTTATTTACTTTCACCCCAAGTACAGAGAAGCAGAGTCTCAGAAAAAGACTGGAGTTAATAATCTTCTAAGTGTGTAGTAGGCAGCCTCTGAGTTGGCTCCCAAAGATCCTCCCTCTCAGTTTTCACTCTCTCATGTGATCTTTTCCCCTGTGTGTCACTGGAACTTAGTGAACT
Organism: Carlito syrichta; assembly: GCF_000164805.1. Lineage (NCBI taxonomy): Eukaryota > Metazoa > Chordata > Mammalia > Primates > Tarsiidae > Carlito > Carlito syrichta. The sequence continues at coordinate 405,736 of NW_007252327.1, forward strand.
GATTGTAATAAACTGAAATATAGGAAAAGTGATGGAATGTCCCATCCGAGATTAAGTTACAAACGACTGTGACTTCTGTCTGGCAGATGCATGCACGTCCACCCCCACTCTGTCTGACATCCATCCTTCCATCTCCTTCCTGACAATGGCCCTCCTGCTTCCCTGTTACAAGGAACTTGGGCTGACAGTGGGCCCACCTGGATACTCTGGGATCACTTCCCATCTCAAGATCCTTAATGTAACCACACCTGCAGAGTCCCTTTTGCCATGTAAGATGACATATTCACAGGTTCCAGGGATAGGACATTGACCTCTTGAGGGTGGTGAGGGGTTAGGGAAGGCATGAATCCTGATACCACACTTCACCTCCCATGCCCCACAGGACCCAGCCCCTCTTTCCTGTCTGAACACACTCTAACACTCCCTCCTGTCACTACTCTCTAGCCATGTTGGGCTTTTGCTCTGTCTTAGATCTACCGGAGTCATTCCCAACTTAGGTACTCTGTACTAGAACACTCTGTCTCCAGATCTTTATTGCTGACTCCTTGCCATTATGTCGCAATTAAAATATCACCTCTTCAGAGATCCTATCTTGATGTTTCTCACATCACCCTGTCCTACTGCTTTCACAGTACTTATCACCATTCAAACTGTCTTGCTTATTTATTTTTTACTTCTTTAATATAAGCTCTGTGAGAAAAGAGACTTCTGGTTTGTCATGTTCACCCCTATATGCCTAGGGCCTAGATAGTTCAAAAGACTTAGTATATACTCAAACATTTGTCAAGTAAATAAACCAGGTGGAATAGAAAGTACTTGGAGTTTGATTGCTTGTAGTGGGAGAAGGAAGTGTCTAGGATGAGTCCTACATTTCTCTAAAAATCAGAGGAACGATGCTGCCTTTTGCTGGAATATAGAATTCTAAAGATCAAATTTAGAGGGGATGATCATTAATTTAAGGTTTAGACAAGTTCAGTATGAAGCCCAGTGAGACATCCAAGTGGAGAAGTAGGACAGGCAGTTGGTTACATAGTTTTGGCTTTTAGAAGATCAAAACTGAAGATAAAGATCTTAAGAGTCAGGGAGTGATAAACAGTAACAGAAATAAACTGCAGAGAATGAAATCACCCAGGGAGAACGTACCGTACACAGGTTGAGAAGGGAAGCAGGGCTAAGGGAGAAGCCCATGGACGCCTAATAGATGAGGGAGAGGGGCAGGGGAACTCTGCTGGGTCTCAGAGTTCTAGCGAAGAGCACTTCAATGATACTTACCAAGAGACAAAGGGAAGGCATTCCAGAACTGAACCAGAACCTCCTCACACACTATAGAGCTAACTACTCACTCTCAGATTTACTTAGTGAGAACTTGGTACTTACGTGGAGTACCACAACAGAGGCTCCCGATGCAGGTTGGCAGAGAAGTCAGGAAGCACCACACAACTACAGGCTTCCATTCAAAAGCTGAGGGGTGGAAGGTGGTTAATGATGGCTCAACACAGTAATGGTGTTTTCAAATTCCCTTGGGCCTCTCTGGTGATGGTTCTTCCTACTAACACCCATGGCTCCAAATGAACACAGACATCCTGTTGTTCCCAGCTGCAGGAACAAGAACAGGGCATGTGGTAGCTGAATATGGCCCCCAAAGATGTCTGCATCCAACCCTGAACCTGGGAACATACTACCTTACATGGGAAAGGGACTAGGCATATGTCCCTTTAAGATAAAGATATTCACTTTAAAATAAAGACACTGAGGTGAGAAAATGATCCTGGCTTATCCAGGTGGGCCCAAAGTAATCATGGGTTCCATATAAGAAGACTCCTGGCGCAGGAAGGTAAGACATGAAAGATCACTTGACAATGGAAGCAGAGGGGGAATAACGCAGTGTGATACAGGGCCAAGTCAAGAAGTGGGACAGCCCTGGAAGGTGTGAAAGGCCATAGATTCTCTGGAGAGAATCCAGAGAACGAAGCTCTGTCAACACCTTGATCTCAGCCCATGAGACTTCTTTTTTTTCCCCTTTAGAGACAGGATCTTGCTGCGTTGCCCATGCTGGAGTGCAGTGGTGTAGTCATAGCTCACTGCAGCCTCAACTTCTGAGGTGCAAGCAATCCTTCCACTTCAGCCTCGAGTAGGTTCCACATATAGCCACCACACCTGGCTAATTTTTCTTTTAATTTTTTTGTAGAGACAAAGTCTCACTATGTTGTTCAAGTTGGTCTCGAACTCCTAGGCTCAAGCAATCTTACTGCCTTGGCCTCCCAAAGTGCTAGAATTACAGGTGTCAGCCACCACATCAGCCCTCAGTAAGACTTCTACCATATAAATATATGAGAATAAATTTGTGTTCTTTTAAGTCACCAAATGTGTAGTAATTTGTCACAGTTTCAAAAGGAACGTGACTGAGGGCACAAGGTAAAGAGGCTCAAGAACTGCTCATGTAATAAACGGCAACATTTGTCCCTAGATTTTAAAAGTTCCTCCTGTCCCTACTAACTGCCTTGACAAAATGAACTGGATTCAAAGGTTAAATGGTCTCTTTGGGGCCCCAGAAAGCCACCACTTGCCACACTTAGAGGGAAAACTTCACAAAACCAGTGCCCTCTACCTGCCCAGCTAAATCCTCATATTTGTAATCCAAGAATCATCAAATAAATGAGGAAAATCAAAGGAGGTCAAACAAAAAAGAAAAGTAATCGGAAGAAATGATCCCCAGTGAATGACGTTAAAAAGGAGACTCATTCTCTTCTGTGTGGACCAGGTGACACTGGCGTCAAATATTTTAAAGGCAGCCACGATCAATTCATCACATCAACCATGGAAGTACATGGGCATTACATCTTCCAAAAATCATTTTAATAAGCACTGACTCCTGTCAGACCAATGAGAATAAAAGCAAAACTTGGAATTTAGTTTCCCACATGGTCATAAAGATACTTATCTTTCAGGCAAACTAACAAATTAAATTTGAATCCTATTAGTACCTTAACTACATAACATCCTTTACAATATCATAGAATCTAGTCAGAAATAATTTTTTTCTATTATTTAATTCCTTATCTTACAAATATATTATTTGATACATAAAAGGACATATAGTATTTATATATCCACATAAACACTTTGCATATTAATAAATTATAATTTATTAGGCACATCTAGGAACTTTTTTTTTATTTTGAAGATATAGGGTACAATTCAGGATTAGGTTCATTATGCAGGTACCCTTACTGATGAGATGTGCTTCCCCACTTCCGGCAGTTTTTCCCTACTGCCAGTCCCGCCCCTGCTCCCAGCAGTTTCCAACTACAGTCAATCCCACCCCGCTCCAGCAGTTTCCAACTACTGCCAATCCCACCCCCGCCCCAGCAGTTTCCAACTACTGCCAATCCCTTTCTTACAGTAATATAATAATTGTTCAAGGTCCACTTATGAGTGAGAACATGTGGTACACAGTTCTTTGTTTCTATGATAGATCACTCAGTATTATAGACTCTAAGTTCATCCAAGTTGCTGCAAAGTTCATTACTTTGCCCTTCCTTATGGCTGTGTAATATTCCATCGTGTATATGTACCACATTTTTTTATCCAGTCCTCTTTCGATGGGCAGCATGGTTGAGTCCATGTTTTTTGCTACTGTAAATAATGCTGCAAAAAATATGTGTATGCAAGTATCTTTTTCATACAGCCTCATATTGGTACAAGGCATTTTAGACCAATGGAATAGTACAGAGATTCCAGAAGCAAAACCTCAATTTTTCAACCAACTCATCTTCGACAAAGCCTCCACCATCAACTACTGGGGAGAGGAGAACTTGTTCCATAAATGGTGCTGGGAAAACTGGCTGACCACAGGTAGAAGATCAAAACAAGACCCCTATCTATTACCATACACAAAAATCAATTCTAAATGGATCAAAGACCTAAATGTAAAACCACAAACTATAAAAACCTTAGAAAATGCAGGAGACACTCTTACGGAAATTGGAACTGGCAACCAATTCCTGATCAAAACCCCAAGTGTCCATGACACAAGAGATAAGATAGACAAGTGGGATCTCATCAAACTGACAAACTTCTGCAAAGCAGAAGAAACCATCAAGAGAGCAGGGAGACAGTTCACAGTCTGGGAAAAAATATTTGCCAACTGTATATCTGACAAAGGCCTAGCATCTAGGATCTACAAGGAACTCAACAGTCCCATTACCAAGTGGGCAAAAGATATGAATAGATACTTCTCAAAATAAAACAAACAAGCAGCCAACAGATACATGAAAAAATGCTCAGCCTAACTAGTCATCAAAGAAATGGAAATTAAAACCACATGAGATATCACCTAACATCAGTCAGGATGGCACATCATCAATAACAAAATCAACAGGTACTAGAGAGGATGCAGGGTAAAGGGAACATTTCTGCACTGTTGGTGCAAGTATAAACTAGTACAACATCTGTGGAAAACAGCTAGGAACTTACCATCAAACCATGCACTAGTATAGAACAAATATCTTGTGTCTACCACTGTGTTCCTCCCTCCTTTCTGAAACTGTGTCCACCTTCAAGGGGTAACTATTACTTAGATTTTTTTAATATATTTTCATTTAAAAATAAACTGTTTCTGTAACTCTTGTGTGAATGTTTCAACAATACATTGTTCTGTTTTGTTTATTTCTGAGTTTTATAAAAATAGTAACAAATTATTTCCATCCACCAACATCACGTTTTGAAGATTACCCACTTTGATTCATGTCCTATAGATCACTTATTCTTTATTGCTGCCTAATATTTTATTCTGCAGAAAAACCACACATTATGTATTCATTTTCTTATCAATGGACATCTGAATTATTCTAGTTTTTCTACTATTGAGAATTCTGCTGCTAAAAACATTCTTGAAAAGGTTACCTAGTACATGTATGTCACTGGCTCCCTAAGGTATATTCTTATGAGAAAAAATGCTGGGTCAAGGGGCAAGATTATCTTTAATTTGATTGGTTGACATCAAATTATTTTTTTAAATTGTGTTATCTATTTGCAGTCCACCACCGAACTATAAAAGTTGTTCCACATAATTACCAATACTTGGGAATACTTGGTATTAGCAGTTTTTTCAAATTTGCCAATCAAGGGGTCTAAATGAGAAGCTAGCACATTGTGGCACTAATATGTACCTCATCTTTACTGATGGGATCATATTTTTTATGTCTTCTAGACCTACACATTTCTGATGTTTTTTATCCATTTCCTCTTAAATTGTTTTTCTTTCTTTTTTTTTTTTTTTTTTTTTGAGTTGGAGTCTCACTCTGTCGCCCAGACTGGAGTGCAGTGGCCGCTCCCAGCCACTGCAGCCTTGACCTGCTGGGCTCCGGCGATCCTTCCACCTCAGCCTTCCGAATAGCCGGAATTACAGGTGTGCACTACCACGCCCGGCTAATTTTTTGATTTATTGTAGAGATGAGGCCTCGCCTGCCCAGGTGGGTCTCGAACCCGCGGGCTCAGGCAATCCACTCACCTCAGCCTCCCAAAGGTGCGGGATTACAGGCTGAGCCACCGAGCCCAGTTTGAATTGTTTTTCACTTCACTGTAGTTTTTTTTTTTTTTCCTACTTTCAGGGATTGAAACTTCTATCAGTTATATGTATTATAATTAACTTCTTTCAAGTTATGGCTTTCTTGTCACTTATTTAAGGGATACTTTGACAAAATGAAGCTTTTAGCTTTAATATAGGAAATTTTTCACACTATTTTTTATTATAGCTAGAAAGATGTTCTTTCATCTCACCTCCTAAGAGGTTTCAAGATCTGTTTTTCACATTTAGCTCTATAACTCACCTAAAATTGATTTTCATTTATGACATGAGACAGGGGTCCAAATCCATTCCTCTTTGCAAAAAAAAAAACCCACAAAAAACTATTTTTTTAGCATCTTTCTTTTCCACTGTGCTGCCCCAGTTCCATAGACTTGCAGGCAGGTGTCTGATTAGGAACTCTTCCATTTCTTTGTTCCACGTCTACTCCTGTGCCAATACCATGCCATCTTCATCACTGAGACTTTGTGATAAATTTTGGTATCTGTAGGAAAAATCATTCCCTACACTATCAGGTTACGTCATCTCCAGGTAGACTCTTTGCTGGAAATACATTAGGGAAGTGGCATCTTAATAATACTGAGTCTTCCTACCCTTGGACAAGGCATCACTCTCATTTACCTGGTCTCAGTCAAGTCACATCATCTCCTATGTATGAGTCTTGAACATTTTTTACCACATTTATACCTAAGTAACTTACAGTTTCTGCTTCTATAGCAAGTTGGGTTTTAAAAAAGAGGTTTTTATTTCATTTTCTGTTGGTAGCTGAGGACTAGAAACACAACTGACTTGGGTAAGTAGCACCTATAGTCAGCACCTGGTGGGGACCACCTTACTGACTTGTCAGCAGATTCCTTGTGGGTTTTCCATGCAAAGACAACCATATCACCTGTGAATAACAGCTTTCCTTCTTTCTTTCCAATCCTTATCCTCACTCTTCCTTATCTTACCATGTTGATTAGGCTCTCTGTTACAAAATTATTTTTTTAAGTGGTGATAGAAAGTATTTTTTATTTGTTCTGGATTTTTTAAAGAATTCTTTTAATTTTTCCTCACTAAATAATTACTATCGATTTTAGTACACATTTGTATGTTTCTACCTCCTCCCACTCTATTTCCTAAGAGTGTTTTTTTTTTTTTATTTTTAATTCTAAAAGGAGGGTTAAATTTTATCAACTTTGCCTTTTCTACATCTATCAAAATAATAAAATATTTATTTGCACTTACAGATTTGTCCCTAATTTTATACTCAGTTCAATTATAGCATATTACCTGTAGCTTTGCTGCTGGTTTTCCCTTTGCTAACATTCTTACTTCTATGTTCACAAGCTGAGATTGGTCTGTAATTTTCCTTACTCACATTGATATTGTCTGGTATAGAACCAGCTTTTGGCTTCATTGATCCTCTTTGTTTTTTTTACTGAGCTTAATTTTAAAGATGTAGGGTACAGTTCAGGATTAGGTATACAAGTAGTCATCATACAGGCAAAGCTTGGGCCTCCCTTTGGTCCGCACTTCACCTGGTTTGAGATAAGGCACCCTTGTTGTGTGTGCTCCCTGCACCCCCCCAACAGTTTCTCATTACTGCTAATTCCTTTCTTATAGTATTATGATAAGTGTTCAGGGTCTGCTCATGAGTGAAAACGTGGTACTCAATTCTCTGTTTTTGTGATGGAACACTGAATATGATAGACTCTAAATCCATCCAAGTTGCTATGAAGTCCATAATTTTGTTCTTCTTTATGGTTGAGTAATATTCCATTTTGTATGCATACCACTTTTTTTTTTTTTAGCCAATCCACTTTTGATGGGCAGCACAGTTGGTTCCATGTTTTCGCTACTGTGAATAATGCTGCAATAAACATGTATGTGCAGGTATATATATATATTTTTTTATTTTTGTAGAATGATTTGCGTTCCTACTCCAACAACAAGCAGGAAGAGAATCAAATAGAAAGCATAATTCCATTCACAATAGCCACAAAAAAAGAAATATCTCAGCATCTTCCTAATCAGAGAGGTGAAAGACTTTTACAACAAAAACTACAAAACACTGCTAAAAGAAATCAAAGATGACACAAACGAATGAAAAAATATTCTGGGACTTCCGGTAAGATGGCGACAGGGCAACCTGGTCTGTGAAACCCTCTGCAAAGGAGAACTGCAGTGGGTCTCTGGCTCTCGCCCCGGGGGCTGCAGACCCCAAAATCGCAGCCTGCTCTTCATACAGAGCTCGGCCGTTGCCACCACTGGGGCATCGCAGCGGACTGGATAGCCACTGCAGTGCAGACACCACCGCCGCCACCGCCACCGCTGCCGCCGCCAGTAGCACATCACACCACACAGGCCAGAGGCGATCCAAGACTTCAGTCCTTGAAGCCCCTTCAGGGAAGATCTGCTGGGATTGCTGCCACCTCTCCAGCGACCGAGATGTCCTGCCTGGCTGAGTCTCCAGCCTGTGCCCTGAGGGAGGCACCATCTCCAGTCTCTGCCAGTTCCTGTCCAGCCCCACACCCTCTGGGGTGAGCAGCTGAGACAGCACCACCTGCTGGTGATTCAAGGTAACAACACCAAAACGGGAGAAACAAGCTTGAAAAAGACATAGGCCAGAGTGGTGAATGGAGAGTGATCTGAAC
>NW_007252327.1:413978-419138 GCF_000164805.1 Carlito syrichta
CCATTTTAATGAATATTCTGAACAGCTCTATCACCACAAGGATACTTTGTGTTACTCTTGTGTAACCACATCTGCCTGTGTGCTCCCACTCCTGTCCCTCACTTTGGAAACCACTCAGTTTTTTTGTTTGTCTTCCTGATTTAAAAATAATATCATTAAAACATGTTGTATACAGGGGACTTCCGGCAAGATGGCGATGGGGCAACCTGGTCTGTGAAACCCTCTGCAAAGGAGAACTGCAGTGGGTGTCTGGCTCTCGCCCTGGGGGCTGCGTACCCCAAAATCGCAGGCTGCTCTTCATACGGAACTTGGTGCCACCACTGGGGTATCGCAGCAGACTGGACAGCCACTGCAGTGCAGATGCTGCCGCTGCAGCCGCTGCAGCCGCTGCAGCCGCCACAGCCACCGCTGGTAGCACATTGCACCACCCCGGCCGGTGGCGATTCACGACTTCAATCCTTGAAGCCCCTTCAGGGAAGATCTGCTGGGATCTCTCCTGCGACCAAGACGTGTTGCCTGCCGTGAGTCTCCTGCCTGTGCCCTGAGGCAGGCATTCATCTCCACTCTCGCTCGTTCCTGTCTGGCCCCACCACCTCTGGGGCCACAGCTGAGTTAGCACCACCTGCTGGCGATTCAAGGTAACAACACCAAAATGGGAGAAACAAGCTTGAAAAGGACATAGGCCAGAGTGGTGTACAGAGGGTGATCTGCACTGTCCTTCACAGCAGACCAGGGGCAACTGACCCTAACTGCAAACTAATCTACCTGCTTGAAAAGAAAGCTAGAAATCAGAACCCAAAGGACATTGGACTTAAACAAAAAGTCTCAGAGTGTGCTTCATCGATTCTGTTAGTTTAATGATTTAATTCTATTCCTACTGTTTTTCCTTTTTTTCCCCCCTCTTCATTTTCTTCTCTTTTCTTCTCTCTGTAAGCCATATCTTTGTATAGAGGAACAGCACACCAATAAGGTGGTTGGTTAGCTTGTAAGTTAGCATCACTATATGTTTAATTTTTTTTTGTATGGGAGTTGGTTCGTCAGTAGCTGTGGTCTATTGTTTTTATCTGTTTCAGTATAGGTCTTCCTCTCCATTTGTTGGCACACATTTATTTCCCCTCTTACTCCTCTATCTCTCCATCCCCCTCTTCAACCCACTGTCTGCTCCATTCTCTTCCCTCTGCCAACCACATTTTATTTCAGGGAGTAAACCTACAGCGCCACTGCATGACAGATTCCAAGGCAGTGGGAAGTGGGATCCAGATTATCCACACACGTGTCAGCGAATACCAGCACCTGCAGATAGATTTTGAATCACAGCTCCCCCCTTAAGTAAATCTCAAAACTGCAAAAAGGACCGCTCCCAACCTACAGTGCAGTTCCAGAATTGAACAAAGTAAGAGGGCATACATAAAGAATAGGAGATTGAACAAACAGAAGTAAAGCCAAGCCCTTTACCCCTGAATAACAGAATTAAAGAAGATGGTGACGTGGAGGGAAGGAAAAAGTAGGGAGTGGGAAAAACCGCACAAATGAAGAAAAACCAAAAGAAGAATATAGGTCTCACACACACCTCTGGGAGATCAGACACTGAGAAAACAGATTCTGGAGCACAAACAATGAAGAGACCCCAGAATGACTGGTCATATGCAACAAACCCAGACATCAAGACATTAATGGAGAGAATTTAAAAAATTGAGGAGAGACAAGAGGAAAATAGGAAGGAGCTGATGTCAGAAATGACAGCAGTAAAGAATACTGTGATGGAAATGAATAACAGGTTAATAAGCATGGAAAGCAGAATTAGCCAAGCAGAAGAAAGAATCTCAGAGCTCGAAGACCAAAACACAGAACTAACCCAAACTGTCAAAAGCATAGAAAAGAAGCTCAAAAAGACGGAACAAAACCTGCGAGAGATGAATGATCACTTCAAGAGACCAAACCTAAGAGTAACTGGGCTTCCTGAGGCAGAGAGAGAAACAGAAGCCACACTGGAAAAAACATTTCATGAAATCATTCAAGAAAACGTTCCTCATCTCATCAAAGATGAAAAAATTCAAACACAAGAGATTCAGAGAACCCCTGCAAGACAACAAATGAGAAGACCAACTCCCAGACACATAATAATTCACCTAAATAAAATAGATATAAAAGAAAAAATCCTAAAGGCAACAAGAGAAAAAGGTCAGACTACCTACCAGGGAAGACCAATTAGAATAGCAGCAGATTTATCCACAGAAACCCTTCAGGCTAGGAGAGCCTGGAGCCCTATCTTCAAAGTTCTAAAAGATAAACAATTTCAACCAAGAATAACCTACCCAGCCAAACTAAGCTTCATTAGTGAGGGAGAATTGAAATCTTTTCCAGATATCCAATCCCTAAGAACCTACGCTGCCACCAGACCACCTCTACAAGAAACACTTAAGAAAATATTGAACACAGAAGAAAAGAAAAAAGGAACAACAGAGTTCTTCACAAGAGTACAGGCAAAAGATTAAAGACGCACATGAGCCAACTACAGAACCCAAAGAAAGACAACAAACAAACAGGAACAACTCTGTAAGAACCTTATGACAGGGTCAACTCTTGCATTTCAATTATTAGCCTAAATGTGAATGGACTAAATGCACCACTGAAAAGACATAGAATGGCAAAATGGATAAAATATCATCAGGCAACAATCTATTGCCTTCAAGAGACTCGCCTCACTAGAAAGGACACCCACAGACTCAAAGTAAGAGGATAGGAAACAAACTTTCAGGTAAACGGAATACAAAAGAAAGGAGGAGTAGCAAACTTAATTTCAGACAAAATACCCTTCAAGCTATTAAAAATCAAAAAAGATAGAGAAGGCCACTACATAATGATAAAAGGCTCAATCCATCAACAAGAAATACCTATCCTAAACATATATGCACCCAAAATAGGTACACCAACTTTCATAAAGCAACTTCTAGGAAAACTAAAGAAAGATATTGACTCTAACACCATCATAACTGGGGACTTTAATACCCCACTCAAAACCATAGACAGATCATCAGGACAAAAAATCAGCAAGGAGATCCAGAACCTTAAGGTGACTTTGGACCAAATGGACTTAACTGATACCTACAGAACACTCCATCCAAAGACCGCAGAATATACATTCTACTCATCACCGCATGGAACGTATTCTAAGATCGACCACGTAATTGGCCATAAATCAAGCATAAGCAAATTTAAAAGGACCAAAATTCTACCATGCACCTTCTCAGACCACAGTGGAATAAAAATAAACATTGAAACCAACAAAGTTCCCCCAAAACCCACAAAGACATGGACACTAAACAGCATGATGCTAAAAAACTCCTGGGTCAATGATGAAATCAAACAGAGATTAAAAGATACCTGGAAACAAAAGAAAATGAAGAAACATCTTACCAAAATCTCCGGGACGCCTTGAAAGCTGTAGTAAGAGGGGAATTTATATCCCTACAAACACACATGAAGAAAATGGAAGGAACAGAAATTCACAACCTAACAAGTCACCTAAAGAAGCAGGAAAAGCAAGATCACAAAAACCCTAATTTCAGCAGAAGAATCCAGATCACCAAAATAAAAGCCCAAATCCAGGACATAGAAGACAAAAAGATACTACAAAAATTCAATTAAACAAAAAGCTGGTTCTTTGAAAGGATAAACAAGACCGATGGTCCCCTAGCTAGACTGACCAAGAAAAAACGAGAAAAAAACCAAATAAGCACAATCAGAAACATAAAAGATGGAGTCACATCTGATCCTGAAGAAATACAAAAAAAATCATTAGAGACTACTACATACACTTGTATGGAAACAAACTTGAAAACCTTAAGGAAATGGAGGACTTTTTGACATCACACAACCTACCTAGATTGAAACAAGAAGAAATTGAGACCCTAAATAGACCAATAACAATCAAGGAAATCAACTATGTAATAAGAAAGCTTCCTACAAAAAAAAAGCCCTGGTCCAGATGGCTTTCCAGCAGAATTCTACAAGACATTTAAGGAGGAGCTGATACCAATCCTACTGAAGGTATTCCAGGCGATTGAAAAAGATGGAATTCTCCCCAAATCATTTTACGAAGCCAACATCACATTGATACCCAAGCCAGATAAAGATCCAACACAGAAAGAGAACTACAGGCTAATATCTTTGATGAACATAGATGCTAAAATTCTCAACAAGATCCTAGCAAACTGAATTCAGCAATACATCTCAAAAATCATCCATCATGACCAAATAGGATTCATCCCTGGGATGCAAGGCTGGTTCAACAATTGTTAAACCATAAATGTAATTAAATACATCAACAGATGTCAAAACAAAAACCACATGATCATATCATTAGATGCAGAAAAAGCTTTTGATAAAATCCAGCACCCCTTCTTGATAAAAACCCTTGAACATCTAGGCATACGGGGAACATACCTCACAATAGTAAAAGCCATCTACGAGAAACCCACAGCCAGCATACTCCTAAATGGACAAAAATTGGAACCAATTCCCCTGAAAACTGGAACAAGACAAGGATGCCCACTCTCACTCCTCCTGTTCAACACAATATTGGAAGTCCTGGCTCGAGCAATCAGAGAAGAGGAGGCAATCAGGGGTATCCAAATAGGAAAAGAGGAAGTCAAGTTATCTCTATTTGCAGATTATATGATTGTGTACCCTGAAAACCCAAGAAAATCTGTCAAAAACCTCCTTACACTGATAAGGCCTTTGGCAAAGTCTCAGGATACAAAATAAATGTACAAAAGACAATCGCATTTCTCTACACCAATAATAAACAAAAAGAAACCCAAATAAAAAACACAATTCCATTCACAATAACCACAAAAAATGAAATACCTTGGCATCTTCCTAAAGAGACATGAAAGACCTTTACAATGAAAATTACAAAACACTGCTCAAAGAAATCAAAGATGACACAAACAAGTGGAAAAATATCCCATGCTCATGGATTGGAAGAATCAACATTGTGAAGATGTCCATCTTACCTAACGCAATCTACAAATTCAATGCAATACCCATCAAATTACCAGCAACATTCTTCTCAGACCTAGAAAGACACACAGGAATTCATATGGAAATACAAATGTCCAGATAGCCAGACAATCCTCAGCAAAAAAAAAAAACAAA
>NW_007252327.1:419400-444489 GCF_000164805.1 Carlito syrichta
ACCCGAAACCCACAGGTCATAAGAGAGAAAGATAGACAAGTGGGACCTTATTAAACTGACAAGCTTCTGCAAGGCCAAAGAAACCATCAAGAGAGCAGGGAGACAGCCTACAGACTGGGAAAAAGTATTTGCCAACACTGGTCTGACAAAGGCTTAACATCCAGGATCTACAAGGAACTAAAACATGTTGAAAAGAAAAAAACAAACAACCCCATTATAAAATGGGCAAAAGATATGAACAGACACTTCACAAAAGAGGACATCCGTGCAGCCAACTAACACATGAAGAAATGTTCAACCTCACTAATCATCAGGGAGATACAAATCAAAACCACACTGAGATACCACCTAATTCCAGTCAGAATGGCAATTATCAACAACTCAAAAATAACAGCTGCTGGAGAGGGTGTGGCAAAAAGGGAACACTTCTACACTCTTGGTGGGAGTGTAAACTAGTGCAACCTCTGTGGAAAGAAGTGTGGTGATTCCTAAAAGCTCTAAATATCAACCTCCCATATGACCCCGCAATCCCCCTACTGGGAATATACCCTGAAGAACTCAAATGACTCTATAAAAAAGATACCTGCACATGTTTATCGCAGTGTTGTTCACAATAGCAAGAACCTGGAAACAACCATGCTGCCCATCAAAAGAGAACTGGATTAAAAAAATGTTGGACATATACATGATGGAATACTACGCAGCCATAAAAAGCAACAAAATCATGAATTTCACAGCAACCTGGATGGAACTAAAGTCTGTAATACTGAGTGACCTCTCACAGAAACAAAGATCCGAGTATCACATGTTCTCACTCATATAATGGACCTTTAACATCCAATGTAATAGTATAAGAAAATGACTGACAGTAGTGGGAAACTATGGGGGGGGAGGTGGGATTAATGGTAGCAAATATCTGTCTGGGGATGGGGAAACACCTGTTATCAACAGGGTGCCTGAATGAAACCTATTTGTATACCTAACCCTTAACTGTACCCCACAAAACCATAATAAAAAATACTGATGAAAAAAAAAGAAAAAATATTCCATGGTCACGGATTGGAAGAATCAACATCCTTAAGATGTCCATCCTACCAAAGAAAATCTACAGATTCAACACAATACTCATTAAATTACCAACATCATTCTTCTCAGACCTGGAAACGACAATACAGAAATTCATATGGAAACATAAAAAACCACGAACAGCCAAAACAAATCCTCAGCAAAAGAAACAAAGCAGGAGGTATCATACTTCCAGACTTTAAATTGTATTATAAGGCTTCAATAATCAAAACAGTCTGGTATTGGTACAAGAACAGACATACAGACTAATGGAACAGGATAGTGATTCTGGAAGCAAAACCTCAGTCTCTCAACCAACTCATCTTCAACAAAGCCTCCACAAGCAACCACTGGGGAGAGAAGAGCCTATTCCATAAATGGTGCTGGGAAAACTGGCTGATCACATGCAGAAAATTGAAACAAGACCCCTACCTATCACCATACACAAAAATCAACTCTAAATTGATCAAAGACCTAAACACAAAACCTCATACTGTAAAAGTCTTAGAAAATGCAGGAGACAACCTTATGGAAATTGAAACAGGCAACCAATTCCTGATCAAAGTTCAAAAAGCTCATGCCATAAGAGATCGTAGATAGACAAGTGAGACCTCATCAAAATGAAAAGTTTCTGCAAAGCAAAAGAAACCATCAAGAGAGCAGGAGACAGCCCACAGAATGGAAAAAAGTATTTGCCAACTGTATATCTGACAAAGGCCTAACATCTAGGATTTACAAGGAACTAAAATGTTCCAAAAAGAAAAAAAAACAAACAGCTCTATTAAAAAGTGGGCAAAATATATGAAAAGACACTTCTCAAAAGACATATAAGCAGCCAATAGATACATGAAAAAATGCTCAGTCTCACTAGTCATCAAAGAAATGCAAATTATAACCACTTGACATACCACTTAACTTCAGTCAGGATGGCCATCATAGATAACTCAAAAAACAACAAATGCTGGAGAGGATGTGGGGGGGAGGGGAGGAGGTAGAACACTTCTATACTGTTGGTGGCAGTATAAACTAATATAACCTCTGTGGATAGCAGTATGGCAAATCTTAAAAGATCTAAAAATTAACTTTCCATATGACTATTTTATATTTCACTGATACCGCCTCCTACCTATACTCTCTATATTCTTATACTTGTGGGGGTGAGGGGGAGTGGTGGTTATTCTGTTCTTTGAAAACTTTTTAAGCAGAAAGTTTAACTCATTATGTTTCCTCCTACATAATTAAATTTTGGTTTTTTTTAACAATCTAAGTTTTTTTTAGCTCAAAAGTTTGGGCAATTTTGTACTCTACTGTAACTTTTTTCCTTTTTTGTCATTACTTTTTGCATTGACTGCCTCATTTTTAGTGTCGTTTTTCTCTTTCTCTTGTTTTTCTTCCTTTTTCCATCTCCTAATGGTCTGAAACTTATGCACTCTATTAGCTAAAGAATCAACTTGAATTTTCTCATGCATATTTAACTTAACATCTAAAGTCAAACACTCTCTTCACCCCCCTCACAAACACTACATGGACTTTCGAGCACTTTAAATCAATCACTTCCCTACCAACTCTCATGCAATTGTGGCCAAATGTGGTGCTCACAATATACTAGTTCTGTCTTTATTTATATAAATATGTAAGTATGTGAACATATATAAATATATACATAAAAGTTGTTTGAGGTATGTTATGCTTCCTGAATCTGTGGGGTCATGATTGTTCTTCAGTTCGAAAAAACACTCCTGTATTTTCTCTGTCAGTGCTTTCTGTTTCTCCAATACAGCATATGTTAGACTTTCTTACTCTAACTTTCAGAATGCTTGAGTATGTCTTTCATATTCTCTATCACTCTTTGCTATTATACATTGTTTACATTATATTATTATACATATATTATTATATCTGTCTGCTTTCTTGCTATTTCCTTCAGATATACTATACTTTCAAGGTCACTAATTTTCTTCAGCTGCATCTAATTTGCAATTTAAACCATTAAATCCACTGAGTTTTTTATTTTGACAATTACATTTTTTAAAGTTTCAATTTTTCATCAAATCTGGCTGTTCATTCCCAGTGCTCTTTCAATGTTCATTTTCAACTCATCTTTGCAACAATATCCTTTTCATCTTGATTCAGTTTCTCCCTTTTAATTTTGGACTCAGGTAACAGGTTTAGAAAGGTGTCTTCTCACATGAGTACATAGTAGTTATATAATAATAACCTATAAGCTCTGAGATAGCAAACATTTGATTCATATGACTTCATTCCACAATGACTCCAAAAGGTAAATTAAATGATTAAAATGCTGAAAATGTTGCTCCGTGTACAAAAATACAAATTAACATGTGTTTACTAGGTATTAAGGAATGCGCCCTATCAGCAACAAGGATACAAGGCAAACTCTGTACCTAGTTTCTTAAAGTTTAGAGCATATTGGATGAACCGATGGTAAGCAACTAATTACAGTTATGTTACCTTTCTTTTTAACCCATTGTCTCAGAAAAGAAAAAAAAAAACAGATGTTCTGTGAGCAAAAGAAAACAGAAATTAATAAAACCCAGAAGCAAGAAAGTAAGGAAAAATATTTTTTATGCCACCTCTCCTTCCTTTTTTTATTTTTCACCCCAGAATTCTATGGTGTGGGAAAAGTCTAGTTTCTTTTAATAGCTGAAGAAAAATTGCTAGCTAGGCTTGCTGGCAATATGTGCAAGAGGCCAAACTGGGGCCAGTGGCATTTCAATTGAGCCCAGAGAGTTTAAAAAGTAAAAGTATGTTAAACTCACAGAAAAGAGACACTATAATTTAGTTGGGTCTTCTTACACATATACTGAATCTCTTTAACAGGTATGTTGTTAAAAGTTCATGCTTGGGCCCAAACTTTTGAAGCATCCCATATTTTAAACTTGGCAGATGAAGCTAGTATTTTGTGGAATCCTTGATAAACAAATTGCTGGTAACACAGGTACATCATCTGTATGAATCTGGGTTATGACATCAAATGCTTGCAATGCACTTCTGTAGCTCTAGTCATTCTCTGTATAGTCTTTTTATATAGAAGACTGCCTATAGCTTTGTTATATCTTCACTTCTTGCTCATGCTGTGTTCCAAAGAGAGGTTCACGTGAAAAAGGGAAGAAAGGGAGGGTGCCTGGCTTCTTGGCTTCATGCACCTTTCCACTTCAGAGCTCCACCATTCCCTAGATCCTTGGTCGTTCCCTGGGTGCACTTGGTACTTTTGCCAAAGAAAGAGTCATCCCTATCTCAGCAACACAAGAGCATCTGCAGATCTCACAAACTGCCAATTCTGAGATAAGGCAATGCACTTTCACTATCCTAAAGAGTGGATGACATCACAGACTTTAGCAACACGTTTTCATAAAGTTGCAAGACACCAAATCCAATTGTCCTATAAATTTCAAGAGTATATTTGAACAAAACGCAAGGTAGGACCTCAACGTACCACAGATTTTTAAAATTCAGTAGAAATAAATATATCACTAGGTAAAATTTGTTATTTAGAAAGAGGTACTGTTGAAACTGTACAAACAAACCTCAAAAGGAGTCAGACACTATTTAATCCTCTCCCACTGTTGATTTATACAGGAAGGCTAAACAGCTTCACGTGGCAGAGTCAAAAGTCTTAGTTCATTCTAGACACTTGTTTGGCCCTAGACATACATGAATTGTATTTCTACTCCTGCCAAAGCAGCTACCATGTAGATATCAAGATTCTACTACACCAACTCAGACTGAGTGGGTACAACAAATGTTCCCCGTTTGCCCATGAATGAGAAAGAAAGATGGTTTTCTAGCTAAGAAGAAGTAATGCCTTTAAACAAGTTCTAAAGAAGTTCCAAAGAAGAAGAATAAATCTAATAAAACATTAGGGAACTCAATACTCTGAGCTAAAGAAATTATACCCAATTATACTACTGATGCATCTCAAATATCCACACGTTTACCACAAAAATGAGTCAGACTAGCAGTAAATAAGTCTTAATCTTTAAATTTTTCTTTCAATCACTACCAACTTGAATACTATTTATTCAAAGTTATTTATTTTGTTGAATGAAAGAATATGACATTTTCTAATGGTTATAAAAACAGCAAATACTGAGTGCTTACTACAGTCAGACTCTCCTAGGTACTTCATATAGACTGACTTCTTTAGTGTTTTCAACAATCGTATCAATATCATGATTTCCACACTATGAGTTGCCTGTACCCCATAGGTTTTATCAAGATGAAATAAACATTTTTATTAATTTTTAAAAATACAATATAAGCCAGGGGAGGTAAGAAGGCGGCAGAAGCTTATTTTTTATAGGCAAAGTCTCTAGACAGGGGAAGTTCTGAGGAAAGGAGGACCAGGGCAAATAGGGCAGGAACACTGGAGTACAGAAGAGAGAAGGTTCAGATTCTACAGGTGAGCAACAATGAAAAAAGATGAACAGAATTCATGGGAAAGGAGCAAAGAGACTCATAAAGATAATACCCAGTCAACAATGTACTAGAGGTCCTAGGTTGAACAATAATGCAAAGAAAGGTAGGTAGGTAGGTAGGTACATAGGTAGGTAGATATATAAACAGTTGAGTGAAAACCCCATTTTATAGATAGAATAAGAACTGTAGTGGAAGAAATTAAATCATCATTATTAACAAACAAAAGTATCCACAGATAAAGTAATAAAAGTTCCAAGTGAATTAGCAAATTGCAGGATACAAGGACACCAAACTGCAACAAAATAATGCAATTCTATGTACCAGTAGCAAACAATTAAAAAATAATTTTCTCAATAACTAGGAAAACCCTAATAAGATATTGCAAGATTTATAAAAGAATTATAAAGTATTACTGGAAGAAATTAAAAACCTAAATAAATAGAAATATATACCATACCTGTAATTACAAGACTCAGTATTGTAAAAATGTCTATTGTACCTACATCGAACTATTAATCCAATATAATAACAATTAAAACCCCAACATTTATTTCTGCAAATATAACACTGGTGCTGACAAAAAGAGAAGTCAACAAAAAAGAACAGGCAGTCCAGAAGCAGACCCATCCATACAGACACAAGGTTAATGAGGAAGTTGGGAGTATAGAGCTGTGGGAAAAAGTTGACATTTCCTTAAATGGTTCTGGATCAACTGAATATCCATGTAGGAAAAAATGTTGATTCTTACCTCACACCACAAACAAAAATCTATTCGAGATAGACTATAGATCTACATGGAAAAGGTAAAACAATAAAGCTTCTACAGCTTAAGACAGGAAAATGTCTTCAGGATCTTGAGGTACACAAAGTTTTCCTAAACAGGACACAAAAAGCACTAATCATAAAGGAAAAGGTTAATAAACTGTACTATGTTACAATTAGGAACTTCTTGCTCATCAAGACCTCATTTAAAAGGAAATGTCACAGAGTGGTAGAATATATTTGTAATATACGTAACCAACAAAGGATCAGATCCACAACCAACAATGATAAAGCACTTGTAAGGAATTCCTACAAATTAAGACAACTTAAAACTGGGTAGAAGACATGAACAAGTACTTCATAAAAAAGAATATCCAAATGGTCAATATACATATGAAAAAGTGCTCAACCTTATTAGGCATCTGGGGATCTGAATTTAAAACCAATGAAATAGCACTACAGATCCCTGAAGTGGGTTCAAAAACAAACCCTACTATATCAAGGGTTAGCAAGAATGTGCGTGAAACAGAAACAACTATCATGTGGAAATACAGACTGGAACAAATACTTTGAAGAAATGCCCTATTAGCCAGTGCTATGTGTAACTGGATACACAAGTCTCATGTTGAAACGTGATCCCGAATGTCAGAAGTAAGGTCTGGTGGGAGGTGTTTCGGTCATGGGGGTAGATCCCTCATGAATGGCTTGATACCCACTTTTTGCCTTTCTTCGAGAGCTGGTTATTAAAACAAGCTTGGCACCTCCTCCAGCTCACCTACTTTCTTTCTTGTCATGTGATCTACACACACTGACTCCCATTCACCTTACACCATGGGTGGAAGCAGCCTGAGGACTCACTAGAAGCAGAGCTGGCTCCATGCTTCTTGTATAGTGAACCAAAATTAACCTCTTTTCTTTATAAATTACCCAGTCCCAGGTATTCCTTTATAGCAACACAAAGTGAACTAAGACACCCAGAAACTGTGTTCTTAATTACACATCTTACAGAAATATACATACAAATAGTTGAATGGAAACCCCATTTCCCAACACTTCCATTCCTTAGCATATAATCAGCAGAAAAGGGTACATATATACAACATAACCCTGTATAGACGATTTGCTAAAGCATTATCCACAATAGTCAATATCAAAAATGGTCAAAACATTCATCAACAGTTGAATAGATGAACTGTGCTATCTTTACAGAATAGAATATTCCTCAGCAACACAAAAGAATTAATCTAATCACAACATAAATGAATCATACGAACATAATTTAAGCAAAAGAAGAGAGAGACAAATACATCCTGTGTAGTTCCATTTAAATAAACTTCCATGAACAAGCAAAATTATCCATAAAGTTTAAAGTCAGATTAGTAATCTACCCTTAAAAAGGAAAGCGAGAAGTAAGGGAACAACAGAGATGGGGAATGAAGGAGTATATTTTAGGGTTCTGAGAAATTTTTTTAAATTACCATGAAGTAAAAGTATACGAACATACGTGATTAAAAGAACACACTGAATGCCTGGGAAAACAAACACCAAACAGTCAACACTGAAAAGTATTTTTTAAGGACCTGAAAATTTTTTTTAAAAATGCATGAATACCAAGACAGAAACACCTATAAAGGAAAAAAATGTTATATTGACAGCAGACTCAGAAACACTTTATGCTAGAAGTTGAAAGAAAGAGTAAGATACTTAAGATATTCAAAAAAAGAAACTGTTAGCCTAGGATTTTAATTTCAGATGAACTTATCCTCAAATATTAATGAGAAAGCTACTAGAGAATGAATTTCTGAAACAATTAGAGAAGTTTCTGGATAAGGACTGGTGGCTCCCAGCCAATATACTGTATTTAGCTGAAATTAAATGGTGGGACAAAAAGTAAAAGCTAAAATCCAACTCTTCTAAAATCTGGCAGTGCAGGTCAAACATAACGATCAAAAATTAGAATGAGAAGGGTGAGAATATATGGAAAATAGACAAGTTCATTGATTACCTTACTAATATTAACTGGAAGTTTAAAAAATAGTACTTTAAACTAGAAGCTGGGAAGAGCAGGGTAAAGAAATTTCTATTGGTTCTGTTAGGAATCAATAGCCAGTATCTAACATGGAGAAAGCATGAATTCCAGAAATCTACCTTAAAACACACAGGCGGGAAATGTGCAAAATAAGCCTCATATACCTTGTCAGACCAAATCACAAGGAAGCAATCAAAGCCCAATGGAGTTGTCTCAAAACAAACACAACAAAGAACAGGAGTCAATTTTAAGGGATTATTTGAACATCCAAAAGAATAATAACTGCAGTGGGCTGAAACCCATCAGATATACAAAAATCTCTGAATTCATAATGATACCTAAAAAATTATTACGGATTTACTTTGGCAGATGTGAAGCCACCAAGACAATATTCTGAAAATTCATTAAGTCTTTATAGGAAAGTCTGAGCATTTATCCAATTGCTCCTACATAAGTTGTATCTTTTGCACTCAGATGTCCCCTCTGAGGGGACATTGTAAATCTAGCAAACCACTTGGATGTCCTCTCCCAGGGAACATAAAGAGATTGTTGATGATTATACAGGACAAACTTATGTAAGCACAAATTTTTAAAAAATGTATGTTTCCTTGAAGTTTTCCATTCAAATTGCATGAAAAAGCAAATAAAGAGATAGAATATATACTGACATACACATTTTAAAAAATCAGCTGGCATTATGTAGAAAGAGACTGTATAAAATGCTTTCACAGTGGTGCCAGGGACACTTTTTTAAGAGCATTTGTATAAGAAAGGTAGCTGTGTGTATACCCTTTGTATCATATGGCATAACTTGAAAAGATAGCTAAGCAAGTTACTGTAACCTTAAAAGAAAGAGACTTTCGAAGTTGAAGTCAGATCATATTGAAGCATTGAGCAGCACAGATCAAATACATCTATCTGTACTAAGTCAAAAATTAAAGGACGATTATCATTTATAACATCCAATCCAAATAAGCCTACCAAACGGGGTATACACATTTATGATCTAGCTGATTCAAAAACAGGGTATCTTTTTTCAAAACTTCCCTACTATGGCAGCATAACATACGAAAACATCATTTGACCTGATCTTCCAGTAAGTACCAAAATTCCATTACATTTATATAAAAGTTGTTGGAAAAGTTCCCAATGCAGCAGGATACCACGTTTATTACCAGATATTACACTCATATTGTCCTACCAGAAGAGTTACTAAAGGTGAAACGTCATCTTACTGGTACAAAGTCAACTGAAAGGGAATACCAGCACAAGTCAGAATGCCAAGTTTTTCATGAAAAAATAATAGCATATAGAAAAAATAATCTTATGCTTCTTGTGTGGAAGGACAAAAGGATCATCACTTATTTATCATCACTTATTTATTCCTCATGATTCCCAGCACTTGGAATCATGAGGAATAAAATCTACCACAGGGCATTATGTAGTGAAATATTATATCAGTCAAAAAACTTGAAATTGTTCTAAATCATAATGTAAATATAAACAGTGTGCATTGTGCAAATCAATATGCTTCTACATATTGTTTTTTGTGAAAATTTTTTAAATGAAGGAGGAAATTATTGTTCTGGAGACTAGAAATATATGTTATTAATTCCTATATCCCGTACTGAGCATCCAAAAAAAAAGTGAAAAAACCTACATCTCATTTGAAATTTGTCAAGCTTCTGATGAATTAGTTGACAAGTAGTTTTCAGGAATCCCAAGTGCATCCTTCCACATCATCTTCAAACAACAGACTGGACAACAAATTACATATTACTATGTGGGAGAAAGAAAACAAGACCCATCGCTCAAATAGAAAAACACCAGGTGGAAGACGTCAAACAAATTACTACTGTATCAATGAACCCCCAATGCATGTTGGAGACTGTTTCACATGTACCACACATTAGAAAAATATAAGATATAAAATGTTGATTTCGTCATAAATAAGTTCTTCAATGTCCACAATGCCATTATAAGCCAAATATCATTACAATAAAATAACAGATTATAACACTATACTATTTAATATGAAGTGATTCGTTTTTTACTATTTCATAAAAAATGTGATTGAGTTGCTGGTAGGTTTCAAGTGAAAAAAGCTAAAGTAACCCAAGAATTTATAAGGAAAATTTGCTCTGTCCAACTTTAAGAAAATGACTAAATAAATTACAGTATAAGCAACTAATGGATTACAGTAATGCCACTAAAAATTATGGTTACAAAGTTTAGTGATTAATAACAGAGATGGCTCTTGTCTCCATACTAAGTTGCACCAAGATGATTTTTATTGTATTAAAAATAACAGAAATGAGATGATTAGAACACTATAGGGTTCCACAAATTTCTAGAAAAAGCAAGCCACAACATAGAACTAAAGCAAAGTGGGAGCCTGTGTCGAAAAGAGACAATATGGCCCAGAGAACATTGTCACACACAGGGCTCGGGGATGCCATACATAGCAGTTGCTGACATCTGAATATTGAGAAGAGCTCTTCCCCCTTGGCCAACCCAGAATGCCATGTAGCCAGCCACCGAAGACCCAGGGAGCAGTCCCCAAGTTTATTAGATAAAAAAACTGAAAAGCCACAGAGAAAAAAGCCTCTACATTCTGGAATTTGCAAACATCTCTTCCCACTTTAATAGTAACTGATTTTACACCTTTTCCCTCTAAAGCAGGGTTTTTCAACCTTGGCACTACTGACATTTTGGCTTAAATAATTTTTGTTGTGGGAGGCTGTCCTATGGAGCATAGGATGTTTAGTAGCATCCCTAGGCCCTCTCCCCGCACCCCCCACCCCACGTGCCAGTAGTCCTCCCTCAAGCCAAGACAATCAAAAATGTCTCCAGATATTCCCAAATGACTGGGTTTGGGGTGAAGAATCATCCCTTAGTTTAAAACCATTATTCTTTTATTTTTTCACCTACAAAATAGCAATATAGCATGAAATCTGAAAGGTGTATACTGTTCTGAAGATGTGGAATAATTTTTTTAAGGTTTTATTTTTTTATTTCACAGTACTATTTTCTGAAAACTACTATTCTAAAGAGAAACCACCAGCCATCAGGCCTGCCCTGGCATACAGATAGATCTTCCAATCAGATTTTTAACACCTCACTATTAAATATAGGCAGAGAATTAGCAGACATTTGAGGAAAGCCTCCAACAGAATAAACAACAAGCAGGCAAAGGGGGAAATAAGTCCCAGAGTAAACAAGGACTGTGAACAAAATGATGAGAATTTAAAATAAAACCAACGCCAGTTTACTGAGTACCCGTCAACAAGCAGAACAGCATGATGTTAGAAACATAGAACTTGAGTCAGACACCCTAGGTTCAAGGCCAGATCCACAACTATTGATTGTATAACCAACTAATCAAAGCAGTGCCTTATTCTTCTAATCTTTACAGTAAAGGTAAAGATTACTACCTATTTCTTTGGGTTGCTAAAGTGCTAAACAAGGCACTTAGAACTTTGAAAAGCTCATGAAACACAGAATGTGATCAATAAATAAGAAGATTTTGTTTTGTTTGCTTGTTTTAACTATCCTTAGAAGAATTCTGTAGTGTATCCATGGAATAAGAGTAGGATGTCATGAAAAAGGTACAGAGACATCCCTCCTAAATTCATTGGAATTAAAATATTTTCAGCAATTTTTAAAAAAAAATTAAATAGAGCAGAGGCAAGAGGATTCCCTGAGTCCAGGGATTCGAGACCAGCCTGGGCAACTTGGTGAGACCTCGTCTCTACAATAAATGAAAAAATTAGCAGGGCTTGGTGGCGCATGCCAGTGGCTTCAGCTACTTGGAAGGCTGAGGCAGAAGGATCACTTGAGCCCAACAGGTCGAGGCTGCAGTGGCCATAAGCATGCCACTGCACTCCAGCATGGGCAACAGAGTAAGACTCTGATTCAAAATAAATACATAAATAGAAAGTAAAAGTTGAAGACATCTCTTAGAGAGTAAAAACAGAAGAAAAAAGATTAGACTACTAATCCAGAAAGAACCATATCCACCTAAAAAAAAAAAAAAAGTATAGAAAGATAAAAGAGAGCTGAAAAAAGGAAATTATCAACAAAGTAGAACTGAAGAACACAAGTCTCCAGGACTAAAAAGGTTCATTTTCAGTTGTGATTGACTGAGATACAGATATATAGCCCCCCACCCCTGCCACCAACCTTATCTTTGCAAAATTTCTCCTTCAAACCACTCATACCTGGTTAACTCTTAAGCAACTTCAAATCTCATTTAACTAGCTCATTGGTCACTTCTTCAACAAAACTTCTCCAAGATCTGAGCAGACACTCCCTTCTCTGCCTATTATTATACTTCAAGCACCAAAAATCTGTCATATCTCATTTGTAACTTTACACTTATTCATGTGATTTAAGTATTGATTCTAAGAGTCATGTGACTTGAGACCACCAGACCTGTTTTTACCATCACATTCCCATCATCTAACACCATCTACAATCAGTATTTATATACATTTTATATGAATGAGCTGTATAATAAAATCACTGATTCCTTGGTAACATAATACATTATTAATCATAAATATCTCTACCACAAGGTCTCATGGTTACATGACATAAGAAAATTTCACAAGTTTTTCATACTGCTTTGGCCTGAATTTGCTTCTTTTATCTTTAATCCATCAGTGACAAAACTGATAACTTCCTTGAGCAAAGTCTCAGAATTCCTAAAGGAATGGGCACCACCTACTGGAAATAGATGAGATTAAAAAGTAGCTTGGGACATTACCTACATTTACCACGCATACAACAGTGACCAGTCAAATATTTATTCAAGTTAAAAGCCAAAGATACATGCCAACTTTGTCAAGTAATAAAAAACCAATGTTTATCTTCTGTACAACTTATAACATACCAATTTAAATAAATGAAATTTACAAATAAAATTTATTTTTAAAATTGGCAGTTACCATCATCTAATTTAGGTTTTAACTAAACTAAATACAGAAATGAAAACAATGAGGAGAAAAGCAATTATAGATGCTATGCTTGCAAAGTACAAAAGAAAATGAAGTTACTATTAAAACATGAATTGCATATGAAAATACAATCTGATATTACTAGAGGCTGTTTTTAAAATTAGAAAAGCTATTTATCAGAAAGAGAGAGAGTGAGTGAGTGAGTGTGTGTGTGTGTGTGTGTGTGTGTTTTGATATTGATAGCCCTGGTTAAGCAAAAACAACATGTGAAATTTAGTAACAAAAGAAGGAAATATAAGGAAAACGTAGATGTATTTGCCTGCCATTTTTATCAATGGTGAGAGAGAACACAAAATCAAAGAACGTACAAGGGGGACCCAAAAAACCCTCGAATTTATTTATAAAAAATTATGTCCTTATTCTTACATGTTTAAACTTCAGTCAGCTTCAAAGTACTCTCCATTTAATGCAATACACCTATCGAGATGCTTTTTTCACTCCTCAAAACAGTTTTGAACTCATCAATTTTGGTGCCTTTTAGTTCTTCTGCTGTTTTTTGTTTCACCTCTTCCACATTAGCAAAACGTTTGCCTTTGAGGACACTTTTCCTCCAGGGAAACAAACAAAAAAAATGTTGCTTGGGGTAAAATCAGGTGAATAGGAAAGGTAGGGCATAGGGGTCATGCTGTTTTTGTTTAAAATCTACTGAATACTCAGTGTGGTGTGGGCAGGTGCGCTGAAAGAATGTTCCAAAAAATTGACTGAAGCCAAATGCAGTCCCTCACAACAATGCTAGCTGGTACACTGATGCCAATGGGCTCCTAGACCACTTGCCTAGCAGGAGAAGCCTGTACTACAAGGGGCCAGCCCTCCAAAAGATAATTGAGGTTTTTTTGGAGGGTACCCCCTCTTATGACCCAGGATGGCACACTCCTCTGCTATCAAATTACACTGGGGCAGTCAAGTAAAACAGGCACAGCTTACAATACATATCACCAAGTCTTGCACAGTGCTTAGGAGGGAGATGCATGTGTAACAAGGAAGAAAATGTAAATGTCACAAAACTTTGACAAGAGGACGAATATAAACATTTTACAGTGCAACTGTCAGATCAATAGAAGCCACTTAAAAATAACTAACCTCACAGAATGTTAATAATTGCACTTATTTTATTTTATTTATTTTATTTTATTTTTGAGTTGGAGTCTCACTCTGTTGCCCAGACTGGAGTGCAGTGGCACGCTCCTGGCCACTGCAGCCTCGACCTTCTGTGCTCCAGTGATCCTTCCACCTTAGCCTTCCAAGTAGCCGGAATTACAGGCATGCATCTATTACTGTCCTCCACAGGCACTCAAATATTGGGAAATGAATGGAAAACAAATTGACCTTGCAGAGTCTGGAAGGAAAGGTTGTCTAGGCTCCTTTAATCAAGAAATTCTCTTGAACACCTACTGCCATTCTAGGTCATGTGGAAAAACAGGGATAAACTATAAACAAATTTTGCCCGAGAAGAACTTGACTCAATGAACAATTATATCCATAATTATACCAGGTTTTAAAAATACATTCTATAGATGCTTAAAACCAAAAGAGAATATTACATTAGTGCAAACAGTCCCAGAGGACCCCTCCAGAGCCAGTATACAAATACAAACCAGACCTCAGACTTGGCCGGGAGCTACACACACCTCAGACTCACATACATGCTCTCAGTAAGACCACTGAGTTAACAGGGATTTGGTGCTAGAGTGTGGGTCTATAAAGGTAATTTTGCTTCTGCATTTAAGACAAAGAGAAGACTTTGTGTGTAGATGTATGTTTTAACACTTATGATAAATTATCAGAAAACATGGAGTGAACACAGACCAGGACACATTTACAAGGTATATAAACTA
Organism: Carlito syrichta; assembly: GCF_000164805.1. Taxonomy (NCBI): domain Eukaryota; kingdom Metazoa; phylum Chordata; class Mammalia; order Primates; family Tarsiidae; genus Carlito; species Carlito syrichta. The sequence goes on from NW_007252327.1 coordinate 434,550, forward strand.
AAGTCCAGTATCAGAATATATAAAGCAATTCCTACAAATCAACTAGAAAAAGATGAATAATCAAAAGAAAAAGACCAGGCAAAGGATAAAAAAGGAAACTAGAGTGGTCCATAAACTATGTTCAACTTCTGATAGTCAATAAGTAGAAACTAAAACAAGGTCATAGCATTTCAAATTGATCCTGTTGGTAAAAATTACAGTCTTACAATTTCAAGTGCTGACATAGATTTGAAGTAATTGGAACTCTCAGATTTTAATATGGTACAATCCCCTAGAAGAGCAATTTGGCAATATCTAATACAGTGTGAGACGCAATCTCTACGGTCCAGCAACTCCATTCTTAGATGTGATACTTGAAGAAGTAATTGTACATATGTACAAGGAGAATCTAAATAAAAGTCACTTACTGTATTGTTTCCAATAACGATACAGAGATAACAGTGGTTCCCAGATGTAGGGCTCCTGCACCCATAGGAAAACTTTCAATATGGAAACCCACCAGCAGGAGAGCAGATGATCTGTGATCTAGTCACATAATTCCACACATAGCAACATAAAATGAATTAGAGCCATTTGTCTCACCACAAATAAATCTCACTAACAAAATGTTAAGCAAAAAAAAAAAAAAGGCAAGGTAAAGAAAGATGAATGTGTTAAGTATGGTTCTATTTATGAAAGTTTTAAAACATACAGAATAATCAGGTTACCTCTGACAGGCAAAGGAAAAAAATGGGAATAAGAAGGGACATTCAGACTTCAATTGAATCCATCATATTCTCTCTCTTAAGCTGTATGGCGAACATGTGGATGTTCAATATATTGTTCTCATTTTTAATGCCCCAAATATTCCGTAATATTTTTAAGATCAAGGAAAAGTTAGAAAGCACACTTAGCCAACCCAAGAACTTTTTCAAGAATTCCTAATCATAGACTGTATTAATTTTCACTGGAATTTTAAAGAGTGAGAGCAAAGAAATAAAGTGGCAGAAACAAGTTTATTAAGGCAAGAAAATATCATCCTAGAAAAAAAGCAATGAAGTCAAGGGGATTTTTTTTTAATGGTGCTGGCTAGGCACAAGGGCTCACACATGTAAATCCCAGCAATTTGGGAGGCTGGGGCAGGAGAATCACTTGAGGTCAAAAGTTCGGGACCAGCCTGGGCAACATACTGAGACCCTATCTATTTAAAAATTAGCTATATGATAGCACATGTCTATAGTGAAGATCACTTGAGCCAAGGAAATTGAGGCTGCAGTGAACTATGACTGCACCACTACACTCCAACCTGGGCAACAGAGTGAGACTCTGTCTCTTAAAAAAAAAAAAGAGAGAAAGAAAGAAAAGAATGCTGCAAACTCTGGCGTGTAGCACTGAAAATGGCTATCAAAATGAAAGAAAATAATTGAGGAGGAAGACGATGATAATAATAATAGTAATGCCTTATTATGTACAAGATACTAATTAAAGGACATTTCATATATTAATTCATTTAATTCCCATAACAAGCATTCAAAGTAAGTGCTACTATTATCCCCATTGTATATATAAGGAGAGTGAGGCACTGTAAAGTAAAATAATATAATGTTATTATTCTCTTTTTCTTAGTGCTGCCAGGAATCTGGGTCTACATAATGAGGCTCCACATTGCCAACTCTGCACACTGGCGACAGATACCTCTTGGCAAGAGGTTTGGGCATGGATTTCTGGACACACTAAAAAGTAGTCTGTAATTAAGACAACACAAAAGAGGTAGACAGACAGGCACAATGGAGGTAGACAGACAGGCACAATAGAGAAAGAAATGCTCATAACACTGAGAGAAAAAGGAAGAGATAAAAGAATGGAGGCAGCAAAAGGGCCCAATTTGATCTGAATGAATCATGAAAGTTGTCCTGGAGATACCAAACTAAAGCACTGAACTAAACTTCAGGAAATATTTTCCAGTTCCCCAGTCTCCACCCCAAAACAAGTACAGCTCGCACAAAAAGTTTACTTGTAATTCTAATTTTTAAAAAATTTGGGGACACATAATCTAGAAATACAGTTAAATATGATGGCTAGGCCTCCAAGTCAGCCCACAAAAGCATGTCTAAGACTATGATGTGAAATTTCACCCTGACCTTGAGTTTTCCTTAAGCAGAATTTGTATTCCTGCACAATCTTCTGCACAATCACAGGAAGTGTGGACTAGCCTCCACACATCCCTGCCACATCATATCCCATCACATTCCAGGGAAACAAGCTGTTCTCTTTGTCTATCTGGATTCCCCTTATCACTTTCTAAGCAGTCACTTTCACATCGATTCCCATCAGAAATATACTGCTTTTATCTGTATTGTGCACATTAGAAGTTGGTGCCTAAATATCCTATGCTGACATTATCACAGTTCAGTTAACTATTTTAAAAATAAAACAAGTATGGTCCCCAAGAGAGTTGTAGAGGGCAGGAAATATGATGTTTTGAAATCATTTGAGCCCAGATGAAAAATATTGGAGATCAGTCAGGTGTGGTGGCTCACACCTGTAACCCAAGCACTTTGGGTGGCTGAGGTAGGAGTTGGTTTAAAACCAACCTGGGCAATATACAAGGTGCTGTCTATACAAAAAATAAAAGTAATTCAAATTAAAAAGATATATATTGAAGATCAATTTGCTGCTAATAATTCCACAATTATCTGTGTTACTTTGAGAACCAGTTCAGAATGTCAGGTCCACACTGTCCAGCAACTTCCTGGCAACAGGACATGAACTGTCGCCTGCCTTTGCATTAATGCCAGGGACCCTAAACAGTGCGATCCAGAGACTGGATCATAAAGGGAAATGGATCCAAGGCAAAAGAACTACAAATAGACATCTCACTAAGCCAGTCACTCCCCTACTGGATATGGTTCTACTGCTGAGAAGAGCAACTTGGCAATCTCTCCACTAAAATAGGAGATGCACATCTCCATGGCCCAGTAACTCTGCTGTTAGGCATAATACTGAGAGAGGCTGGATATTTCCCTGCTGGATTCCTAATCTCTGGAATAAAAGAATAGCAGGAATTGCCTCACAAGGGAAATGAAAGTGTTACAGATTTCCTGGTCCCACACATTCTAAGGAACAAGCTGTTTTTAAGTCAGAGATTTCTAGGCAAGAAACTCCCCACATTTGTTTTGGTAGAGTATACAGACTTCCTATTATTAAATTACAAATTAATATAAATAAAAGTTGGTTCTTCTAAAGCTAAATATATTTAAATCACCTACTAAATCTCACAATAACTTCCAAAAGGCACTGTTGATGCAGACCATGAGGAAGACACAGCCCACGGGTGTTCACAAGCTGGCTTCTATTTACTCATCCCTACTCCTGAGCAAATCTCTAAAAAGGCTACATATGGCCACTGTTTTGAGAGTATGAATTACAAAGGCAACAATTTACTCAGGGTCTCAGGAATTCCTATCTTCAGCAGACTTTACATGTTTCTGTGCCCGAAAAAATGTAAACCATAACGTAAGAAGTAACTTCATCTGGCTTCTCCAACAGAGCTGGCTGAACAATTACCTTTGATTGGCCAACGAGCGTTACCAGCTGCCAATCCCCAAGTCTCCACTCTGTCAGACCAGGTGGCCACGGATCATTCACAATGTCTGGCTGTCTTTTTCTTTTTCCTCCTACCCAAGGCAAATGATATTTCAGAAGCAAGTAACATAACCTCCCCAATGGGTTTTACTCTCTGAACTTAAAGTCCCTTTCTCCCCTCCCAAAGCAGCACAATTTGTTTCTAAAGGGCCCTACACCAACAAGTATCATATAAAATAGTCTTTTAGCCTTGAATCTGATTCACTACTATGTAAATATCACCTCTCCCCCATAGTACGATGTTTTTCATTGCGTCTAAATTAAAAGAAGAGAAGAATTTAAAGTGCCTGAACAGAAATAATGAGCAGTGCCACTGCTCAATATAATTACCTCCTTTTTTAAATAATAGCTTAATTGGATGAATTACCCTGGAAATAATGACTTTCTAATAAGCAAATCTCATGGTGCTAATTTTATTAAGAAACTTTGAGTTATTGAAAGATTAAGATCAAGCATTACCTTCAAACTGGTTTTTTATTTTCTGAAGTTTCCAGGTTAAAAATATAAGATTTTTGAAGTATATTCTTGTTCATATGTTGCTCAGGATTTACTTAGTCTCAAGATTAAGAAGATTTTCACTTTTAGAATTCACCCTAAATTCACAGGCATTAAAAACTTTACATATACATATTAATATGGAGATTCAAAATAAACTCCCTCCAACTTATCCTCATACTTTACTTCTACTAGGCAACTAACATGCCCACGACTTCAAATTTCATTAAAAAGAAGATTTTTTGCTGAGCCCAGAGGCTCATGTCTAAAATCCCAGCACTTTGGGAGGCTGAGGTGGGAAGACTGCTTGAGCCGAGGAGATCTAGACCAGCCTAGGCAACATAGCAAAACCTTGTCTCTACAAAAAAAAAAATTAAAAATTAGATAAGTGTGTCATGTGCCTTTAATCCTAGCTACTCGGGAGGCTGAGGCAGAAGGACTGCCTGAGCCCGAGAAATCGAGATTTCAGTAAGTCATGATTGTGCCACTGCACTCCAGCCTGGGTGACAGAGTAGAATAAATAAGTTAGATAAATAAATAGATTAGACAAACAAATTAGATAAATAAACAAACAAACAAGATTTCAGCACATATTTAGGAAGAGAAACTAGATATTTTGAATGACAAATATTATTACTTCTTGATATTAAACAGTAGATATTCCTTTTAAGTTATGGATAAATAAAATTAGCAATTTGTTTTACCTCAAGAAAGTGTTTGTCTTTATTGAAGTAAAGGGGTAGGCACCTAAGACACTACCATGGCACTTCCAAATGCCACGAGAACATAGCTATATGTACTACTGATGTTTATGGTGGGCTGGTAAACAAATTAAAGGATTATCTATTTGTAGTGAAAAAACAAAAAGAAGAAAAAAATTACTATGCTGTCCTCTGTTGAGGAATATGGAGGCCTCTGATAAAGGTTCCATGTTTTCTTTGAGTGAAATAGAAATAGTAAGCAAATAAAATTCACTTTAGCTTCATTTGCAAACTTTTCAAGTTCAGAAGGAAAGCTTGTTAATGTCTACTAGAAAGTGAAAATCTCGAAAGAAGCCTGAGGGAAAAATCACTTTAGAGAACAAGGATAAGAATTATGTCAGACTTATCAAAAACCATGCAAGCAAGAAAAGAGTGGAATAAAATATTTTAACTGTTGAAAGAAAAGAAAATCGCTCCAGAATTCTGTATTCAATGAAGTTATATTTCAAAAGTAAAAGAAATATAAAAATTTTTTTTGATAAACAAAAACTCAAGAAATTTGCCACTAGTAGACCTGCTTTCCAAGAAGTGTTCAAAGAAGTTCCTCAGAGAGAAAAAATATGATATAGATCAGACACTCAGATCTACATAAAGAACATCAGAAAAGAACTAAACAAAGGTAAAACAAAATATTAGATTTTTCTTATTCTTAATTGAGCTAATGGATAACTTTGTTGAAAGTAATAATAGCAGCAATGAACATTACTCTCATTCATTTTGTTTATCCATGTGCTATAATAGGGCAATTATAGCACATGGATAAACAAAATGAATGAGAGTAATGTTCTAAAGGAAGGAAAGAAAGGATTAAGAATGTGGGATTGGCAGTTGAGAGAAACAGCTAGGGGATGGAGGGGCATACCTCATCAACAAGGGTACCTACATAATCAACCTTTGTATACCTAACCCTGAATTGTACCCCACATCTTTATAATAAAAAAAAGAATACTCTGTTATAAGGTACCTACAAAAACCATGAAATGGAAGTGTTATTTAAAAGTGGACCTAGATTAGTTGTAAATGTATATTGTTAACTGTAAAGCAAGCATTAAAAAAAATTTTTTTTAGGAAAACTGTTGTGCTAAAAGGGGAGTGCAAATGGAATTATGCATTGGTCAATTAAAAGAGAAGAGAAAGACAGGATAATCAAAATAAATTTTTAAAAAATAAGTGCAATGAACAAAAATCAGTTGCACACATGATAAATATTAACCAATTATATCAATAATCACTTTATACCAATAAGAAATATACGAACTAGAAGAGAGACTGTTGAAGTGGAGAAAAAGGAAGACCCAACTATATGGTGTGTACAAGAAACTCAATTTAAATATAAAGAAATAGACAAATCAAGAGAAAAAGGATGGAGAAAGATTAAACCATAAAGACACTAACCCAGTTTCAGACAAAGCAGATGGAAGAACAAGAAAAATGATCAGGGACAAAGATGAAGGAGGGGCAATTCTCCAAGAAGACAATAATCCTTAATGTGTACACACCAAGCAAGAAAGGGTCCAAATACATGAAGCAAAATCAATTAAATGGTAAAGAGAAATGTACAAATCCACTATCCAGCATGCAGAAAAATCAGTAAGGATGTAGTTGAACTGAGCAGCAGCATCAGCCAATTGGGTCTAACCAACATTTATGGAATCTGTTATACAATTATAACAGTATGCACATTCTTCTCAAGGTCCCATAGAATATTCAGCAAGATATACCACACCCTGGTCCATAAAAATGCAACTTAAATCTAAAAGAATGAAAATCACATAGCATATGCTTTTAGTTCACATGGAGTTAAACCAGAAATCAATAACAGAAACACAGAGGAAAATCTCCAAATATACAGAAGTTAGATAACAATTCCAAATAACACACAGGTCAAAAAAAAAATTCTCAAAAATATTCTGAATTAAACAAAAATGAAAATTCAACTTATCAAAATGTGTGAGATACTGCAAAAGGAATGGTTATAGGGAAATGTATAGCATTAAATGAATACATCTGAAAAAACAAAAATCTAAAATTGATAATCTAATATTTGGAAACTAGAGAAAGAAAAGCAAGTAGCAGAAGAAAATAAATAAAGCAATGAAACTGAAACAGGAAAACAACAGAAAAATCAACAAAAACAAAAGCTGATTCTTTTGAAAAACTAATAGAATTGATAAACCTATAATTAGGCTAGCAAAAAGAGTGAGAGAAAGACACAAATTACAAATATCATAAATGAAAAAAGAGTCAATAGCACTGATCCTATGGACAATAAGAGGATAATAAAGGATTATTATGATCAATTCTGTGACATCAAATTTGATAAGTTAAATGACATGCTAAGTTAAATTCCTTGAAAGATATTAATGGCAAAAACTCTCAAAAGGAAAAGCAGACAATCTGAATAGGCCGATATTTATTAAAGAGATTGAATCAATAATTAGCAAACTTAAAAAACAGAAAGCACAAGGCCTAGATGGTTTCACTGGTGAATTCTACAAAACATGTAAGGAAGAAATTATACTAACTCTCTACAAACTCTTCTAGAAAGAAAAAGAAAAAAGCAGAGAGGATTCTTCCTACCTCATTCTAGGAGTTCAGCATAGAGGGGTAAAACCAGACAAATAAACTACAAGGAAGAAAAACCACAGACTAATATCTCTAATACACAGAGATGAAAAAAATCCTCAACAAGGTATTATGAAGTCAAATCTAGCAATGTATAAAATTAATTAAAAATTAAGTAAATAATAAATTAAAAATCTAAAATCCAGAAACCCAACACTTTTTGAGGGCCAACATGACACTCAAAGGAAATGCTCATTGGAACACTCTGAATTTCAGATTTTCAGGTATGCTCAACTGGTTAAGTATCTGCAAATATGCCAAAACCTCCAAAAAATCTGAAATCTGAAACACTTCTGGTCCCAAGCATTCTACATAAAGGAATCCTCAACATGTAAGACTTACTCTAGGTCTGCAAAGGCAGATTAAACATTCAGAAGTAAATTAATATAATCTCCCACATCAGCTAAAGAAGGAAAATCATATAAATTGATCTATTGATCACATCAATAGATGCAAAAAAATTTCAAAAAGTGCAATACCTATTCATGGTTAAAACTCTCAGCACACTGGGAATAGAAATAACTTCCTCAACTATATACCTATAGCTAACATCATACTTAATGATAAGAAACTAACAAGGCAAAGACATCTCTAATCTTTAATCTTCTCAAAATATTATATGAGAATTCCTAGCTAATGCTATAAAGCAAGAAAAGGATATAAAAGATATACAGATTGAGAAGGAAAAACAAAATTGTCTTGGTTTACAGATAAGATATCTATGTAGAAAATCCCAAAGAATCAACAAAAAACTCTGGGCACTAACAATCAAGTATAGCAAGGAAGCAGGACACAAGCTTAAAACACAAAAATAATTGAACAACTGAAATTTGAAATTAAAAACACAATACCATTTCAATGCTACAGCACAAAAATTAGTACAATAATTAGGTACAATTCTAACAAAATATAGCATATAATTTAAGTTTAAAAACTATAAAACTCTGATGAAAGAAATCAAAGACCTCAATAAATGAAAGGACAAGAATACCCAATATTATTAAGATATCATTTTTTTATCAACTTATTCTACAGAATACACAGTCTCAATCAAAATTCAGGCAAGCTATTTTGAGGATATAACAAACTGATTCTAAAATTCATATGAAAAGGCAAAAGATCCAGAATAGCTAACACAATACTAAAGAACGAAGTCAAAGGACTGACACCACCCCTACTTCAAGATTTACTATAAACCTACAGTAATCAAGAGAGTATATCAGTGAAAGAACAGACAAATACCTAATGGAACATAACAGAATGTCCAGAAATACACCCAAATGAAATCACCTGATCTTTGACAAAGAAGTAAAGGCAATTCAAAGGAAAAAAGAATGGGCTTTTTTTAATTTTTCTTTTTGTTTTATTATAAAGATATGGGGTACAGTTCAGGGTTAGGTATACAAACGTTGATTATGCAGGTACCCTTGTGCATGAGGTATGCCCCTCCCTTCCCTAAGAGTTTCCCTCAACTGCCAATACAACCCCCCTCCCCTGACAGTTTCCCACTACTGCCAATTCCTTTGTTATAGTATTATAATTATTCAAAGTCTGCTTAGGAGTGGTACTCTGTTCTTTGTTTCTGTGATAGATCACTGAGTATGATCGTCTCCAAATCCATCCAAGTTGCTGCGAAGTCCATACGTTTGTATTTCTTTATGGTTGCATAATATGCCATTGTGCATATATACCACATTTTTTAAAATTCAGTCCAGCTTTGATGGGCAACAGGGTTGGTTCCATGTTTTTGCAATTATGAATAGGCTGCAACAAACATACGTGTACAGTTATCTTTTTTGTAGAATGATTTGAGTTCCTCTGGGTATATTCCCAATAGGGGAATTGCTGGATCATACAGAAGGTCAATTTCTAGTTCTTTCAGAAATCACCACACTGTCTTCCAGAGAGGTTGCACTAGTTTGCATTTCCACCAGCAGTGTAGAAGTGTTCCTTGTTCTCCACACCCTCACCAGCATCTGTTGTTGGTTCTATTAATGATGGTCATTCTAACTGGGGTTAGGTAGTATCTAAATGTGGTTTTGACTTGCATTTCTCTGATATCAGTGAGGCTGAGCACTTTTTCATGTGTATGTTGGCTGCCCGTATATCTTCTTTTGAGAAGTGTCTATTCATGTCCTTTGCCCACTTTTTAATGGGGTGGGAAAACTGGCTGACCACATGCAGAAGGCTGAAATAGGACCACATGCAGAAGATTGAAACAGGTGTCAGTTTGTTTCTATCCTTTAGACAAATTTGAGTTCCTTGTAGATACTAGATCTTAGGCCATTGTCAGATATACAGTTGGCAAATATTTTTTCCCATGCTGTGGGCTGTCGCCCTCTCTATTGGTGGTTTCTTTTGCTTTGCAGAAGCTAGTCAGTTTGATGAGGTCCCACTTGTCTATCTTATTTCCTTTTTTTTTTTTTTTTTTTTGG
>NW_007252327.1:444509-445355 GCF_000164805.1 Carlito syrichta
CGGCGATCCATTCCACCTCAGCCTTCCAAGTAGCTGGAACTACAGGCGCACACTACCACACCCAGCTGATTTTTTGATTTATTGTAGAGATGAGGTCTTGCCAAGTTGCCCAGGCGGGTCTGGAACCCACGGGCTCAGGCAATCTGCTCACCTCAGCCTCCCAAAGGCGTGGGATTACAGGCTGAGCCACCAAACCCGGTCGTCTATCTTATTTCTTAAGGTAATGGCCTTTAGGGTTCTGAATAGGAATTGGTAGGCAGTTCCAATTCCCATAAGAGTGTTGCCTGTGTTTTCTAAGATTCTTACAGTTTGAGGTTTTACATTTAGGTCTTTGATCCATTTAGAGTTAATTTTTGTGTATGGTGATAGGTAGTGGTCCTGTTTCAATCTTCTGCATGTGGTCAGCAAGTTTTCCCAGCACCATTTACTGAATAGGTTCTCCTCTCCCCAGTGGTTGTTGTTGGAGGCTTTGTCAAAGATGAGTTGGTTGAGAAATTGAGGATTTGTTTCTGGAATCTCTATCCTGTTTCATTGGTCTATGTGCCTGGTCTTGTACCAGTACCAGGTTGTTTTGATTACTGTAGCCTTATAGTAAAGTTTTAAGTGTGGACATGTGATACCTCCTGCTTTGTTTCTTTTTGCTAAGGATTGTTTTGGTTATTCGCGGTCATTTATGTTTCCACATGAATTTCTGTATTGTCATTTCCAGGTCTGAGAAGAATGATCTTGGTAACTTAATGGGTATTGCATTGAATCTGTAGATTGCCTTTGGTAGGATGGAATCTTAACAATGTTGATTCTTCCTATCCATAAGCATGGAATATTTTTCCATTTGTTTGTGTCTTC